>NC_092100.1:41293036-41528036 GCF_045679555.1 Salvelinus alpinus
GTTATATATATTTTCTTGATTAGTTTAGTTAGGTCAGGGTGTGACATGGGGGATGTTTGTGTGTTTTGTCTAGTTTAGGGTGTGTGTATTGTTTAGGGGGTTTTGTAGTATGTATGGGGTTGTGTTCAGTGTAGGTGTTTAGAAAAGTCTATGGTTGCCTGATTTGGTTCTCAATCAGAGACAGCTGGTTATTGTTGTCTCTGATTGGGAGCCATATTTAAGGCAGCCATAGGCTTTAGGTGTTTGTGGGTAATTGTCTATGTGTAGTGTTTGTGTCAGCACTATTGGTTGATATAGCTTCACGGTCGTCAGTTTGTTATTTTGTTGTGTCTAGTGTTTGTTTCGTGTGTTTTTTCTCTCTTCAAATAAAAGAAGATGTATTTTGCACACGCCGCACCTTGGTCCTCTCTCTCACCCATAGACGATCGTGACAGGGCTAGACAGGTTAAATGATATTTCTGACTAATGTTGACTGCGCAACAAGGCGGATATTTCTTTTGGCTGGTTTGGGCTCTGAGCGCCGTACTCAGATTATGCTTTTTCCGTAGTTTAAAAAAAAATCTGACACAGTGGTTGCATTAAGGAGAAGTGTATCTAAAGTTCCATGCATAACACTTGAATTTTCATCAACATTTATAATGAGTATTTCTGTGAATAGATGTGGCTCTCTGCAAAATCACAGCATGTTTTTGAACTACTGAACATAACACACCAATGTAAAATTAGATTTTTGGATATAAATATGCACTTTATCAAACAAAACATACATGTATTGTGTAACATGAAGTCCTATGAGTGTCATCTGATGAAGATCATCAAAGGTTAGTGATTCATTTTATCTCTTTGTGCTTTTGTGACTCCTCTCTTTGGCAGGAAAAATGGCTGGGTTTTTCTGTGACTTGGTGGTGACCTAACATAATCGTTTGTGGAGCTTTCGCTGTAAAGCATTTTTGAAACCAGACACTGTGGCTGGATTAACGAGAATTTTATATTTAAAATGGTGCCTAATACTTGTATGTTTGAGAAATTTGATTTCTGAGATTTCTGTTGATTTGTATTTGGCGCCCTGCAATTTCATTGGCTGTTGGCGAGGGGTTCTGGAACCCCAGTCCTAGACAGGTTAAGCAATAAGGCCCGAGGAGAGGTCGTATACGCAACGCGGAGTGCCTGGACAAAGTTCTTAGCCGTGGCGTGTTGACCATATATCACAAACCCCTGAAATGCCTTGTTGCTATTATAAACTGGTTACCAACATAGTTAGAGCAGTACAAATAAATGTTTTGTCATACCCATGGTATATGGTCTGATATACCATGGCTGTCAGCCAATCAGCATTCGTGGCTCGAACCACCCAGTTTATAATTAAGAACAGTATCTTGCAGGATTCAATAGATGGATTTGTAAGAGTTGTTGCCCCGTCCCTTTCTCTGCCATTGTCATTCTAATAGATGTTGCAAAGTTATGGGCAAAGACACAAAACATCACATCAAATTAACACATTTCTTGATCAAATAATATGGAAAACAACCACTTTTTGTGCTGTATTAATTTACCATCCTTACAAAACACTTAATGTAAATGTACATTAATGTATTGAACTTAGGCTAGTCATCTAGGTTTGTACCTGTAGACTTTCCATCACCATGAAGTAAAACAATGTACAATACAGCAATTGAGTACATTGAGACATCAAGTGGTTTGGGATGATGTGGTGATGTGGCTCAGTTTGAAGCATGGCACTTGCAATGTTAGGGTTGTGGCTTCAATTCCCACGGGGGACCAATACGAAAAAGTATGAAAATGTGTGCACTCACTACTGTAAGTTGCTCTGGATAAGTGTGTCTACTAAAATGGAAAAGGAATGAATAGACCATTTCAGCTTTCACATAGAAATAAGTTGCATTTGCAAAGTATTTCAAGAAACTGGAAAAAATACAGTATTTCAAACAGGTATTTCTATATTCCACAAGTATTATCAGATTAACTGTTTTGTACAGATAGTTATCAGACTCAAGTTACAAATTCTGGTAAACATATATACATTTAGTTTAAAAAAATTCACAAAACTAGTGCACTGGGCCTTTACTAGTCCTGTATTAGCAGACTGATATAGACATCTTCAGTGCAGGCAAAAAATCGCAGCACACCCAAACTACTTCCCGCGGCTATGCAGTGCATGATGTTGCTGCTTTTTCCTATGAAATAAATAATCTGCCATAGCAGTGTGAGAGTGCCAGCTGTTATAGTGTTCTGTGGGAAAACAGCAGTCCTTATAGTTGTGTGTCTAATGGTACGCCCAAGAGCAGTCAAATCAAATCAAAGTTTATTTGTCACGTGCGCCGAATACAACAGCTGTAGACCTTACAGTGAAATGCTTACTTACAGGCTCTTACCAATAGTGCAAAAAAGGTATTAGGTGAACAATAGGTAAGTAAAGAAATAAAACAACAGTAAAAAGACAGGCTATATACAGTAGCGAGGCTATAAAAGTATCGAGGCTACATACAGACACCGGATAGTCAGGCTGATTGAGGTAGTATGTACATGTAGATATGGTTAAAGTGACTATGCATAGATGATGAACAGAGAGTAGCAGTAGCGTAAAAGAGGAGTTGGCGGGTGGTGGATGGCGGGACACAATGCAGATAGCCCGGTTAGCCAATGTGCGGGAGCACTGGTTGGTCGGCCCAATTGAGGTAGTATGTACATGAATGTATAGTTAAAGTGACTATGCATATATGATAAACAGAGAGTAGCAACAGCGTAAAAGTGGTGTGAAAATTATTTAATGTACTAATTAAGTCCTACTTTGTAAGTCCTACTTGGGCTCCCAAGTGGCGCGGTGGTCTAAGGCACTGCATCTCAGTGCAAGAGGCGTCACTGCAGTCCCTGGGGGGCATCACATTAGGCCGTGATTGAGAGTCCCATAGGGCGTCCGGGTTTGGCCGGGGTAGGCTATCATTATAAATAAGAATTTGTTCTTAACTCGTTTTTTGGGGTATCTGTATTTTATTTTACAATTTATATTTTTTTAACTTTTACTTTTACTTCATTACATTCCTAAACTAAATATTGTACTTCTTACTCCATACATTTTCCAAATGTACTCGTTACATTTTCAATGCTTAGCAGGACAGGAAATTTGTCATTCACCTTATGAAGAGAACACCTGGTCATCCCTACTGCCTCTGGCCTGGCGGACTCACTAAACACAAATACATCTTTTGTTAATAATGTCTGAGTGTTGGAGTGTGCCCCTGGCTATCCATACATTTTAAAAACAAGAAAAGGGTGCCATCTGCATTGCTTAATATAAGGAATTTTAAATGATTTATACTTTTACTTTTGATACTCAAGTATATTTTAGCAATTACATTTACTTTTGATACTTAAGAATATTTAAAACCAAATGTAAGATGGCGCCGACAGATATGGCAGCTCTGCTTCAAGCTTCTAAGCAACTTTGCAGTATTTAGATTTTTTTGTGTTATTTCTTACATTATTAGCCCAGACATTTTTTGTGTTATTACATACAGCCGGAAATAACTTTTGGATATCAGAGCGGCGTTAACTCACCAGCATTACGACCAGGAATATGACATTCCTGAATTGGATTCTTTGTTCGTACCCCCCAGGGCAATTGAACTTATTCCAGAGGCTGCTCCAAAACACAGCCGGCGGAGAAGAAGTATTCGGAGTGGACTTCTAGTTCGACTCAGGAGGCGTGCACACCATCCACCGCTTCTGAGTATATTAATCACTAATGTTCAGTCTCTGGATAATAAAGTAGATGAGCTCAGGGCGAGGATCTCCTTCCAGAGAGACATCAGGGATTGTAACAAACTCTGTTTCACAGAAACATGGCTCTCTCGGGATATACTGTCCCCATCCATACAGCCAGCCGGGTTCTCAATACATCACGCAGACAGGAATAAAGAACTCTCCGGGAAGAAGAAAGGCGGGGGTGTATCTTTCATGATTAACTACTCATGGTGTGATTGTGATAACACAGAGAGATTCAAGTCCTTTTGTTCACCCGACCTAGAATACCTCACAATCAAATGCCGATCGTATTACCTCCCAAGAGAATTATCTCCGGTTATAGTCATAGCCGTGTATATTCCCCCTCAAGCCGATTCCATGACATCCCTCAAAGAACTACACTGGACTTAATACAAACAGTGTAGTTATTCCCTCCGTAAGGCAATCAAACAGGCAAAACGGTGTCGCAATGCAACCGCTCAGACACAAGACGTATGTGGCCGGGTCTACAGACAATCATGGACTACAAAGGGAAAACCAGCCATGTCACTGACACCGACGTCTTGCTTCCGGACAAGCTAAACACCTTCTTCGCACGCTTTGAGGATAACACAGTGCCACCTACACGGCCCGTTACAAAGGACTGTGGCTCTCCTTCTCTGTGGCTGATGTGAGTAAGACATTTAAGTTTGTTAACCCTCTCAAGGCTGCCGGCTGAGACGGCATCCCTAGCCGTGTCCTCAGAGCATGCGCAGACCAGCTGGCTGGAGTGTTAACGGACTTATTCAATCTCTCCCTATCCCAGTCTGCTGTCCCCACTTGCTTCAAGATGTCCACCATTGTTCCTGTACCCAACAAAGCAAAGGTAACTACCTTACCTGACACCATAGACCCAATTAAATTTGCCTACCACCCCAATAAATCCACAGATGATGCAATCACCATCGCACTGCCCTATCCCATCTGGACGAGGAATACCTGCGTAATAATGCTGTTCATTGACTATAGCTCAGCATTCAACACCATAGTACCCTCCAAGCTCATCATTAAGCTTGGGGCCCTGGGTCAGAACCCCGCCCTGTGAAACTGAGGCCTGGACTTCCTGATGGGCAGCCCCTAGGTAGTGAAGGTAGGAAACAACACCTCCACTTTGCTGATTCTCAACACAGGGGCCACACAAGGGTGCGTGCTCAGCCACCTCCTGTATTCCCTGTTCACCCATGACTGCTTGGCCACGCACGCCTCCAACTCAATCATCAAGTTTGCAGATGACACAACAGTAGTAGGCCTGATTACCAACAATGACGCCCTGGGAGAGTGATGCCAGGAAAATAGCCTCTCCCTCAACGTCAACATAAAACAAAGGAGCTGATCGTGGACTTCAGGAAACCGCAGAGGGAGCACGCCCCTATCCACATAGACAGGACCGCAGTGGAGAAGGTGGAAAGCTTCAAGTTCCTCGGTGTACACATACAGTGGGGAGAACAAGTATTTGATACACTGACAATTTTGCAGGTTTTCCTACTTACAAAGCATGTAGAGGTCTGTAATTTTTATCATAGGTACACTTCAACTGTGAGAGAAGGAATCTAAAACAAAAATCCAGAAAATCACATTGTATGATTTTTAAGTAATTAATTTGCATTTTATTGCATGACATAAGTATTTGATACATCAGAAAAGCAGAACTGAATATTTGGTACAGAAACCTTAGTTTGCAATTACAGAGATCATACGTTTCCTGTAGTTCTTGACCAGGTTTGCACACACTGCAGCAGGGATTTTGGCCCACTCCTCCATACAGACCTTCTCCAGATCCTTCAGGTTTCGGGGCTGTCGCTGGGCAATACGGACTTTCGGCTCCCTCCAAAGATTTTCTATTGGGTTCAGGTCTGGAGACTGGCTAGGCCACTCCAGGACCTTGAGATGCTTCTTACGGAGCCACTCCTTAGTTGCCCTGGCTGTGTGTTTCGGGTTGTTGTCATGCTGGAAGACCCAGCCACGACCCATCTTCAATGCTCTTACTGAGGGAAGGAGGTTGTTGGTCAAGATCTCGCGATACATGGCCCCATCCATCCTCCCCTCAATACGGTGCAGTCGTCCTGTCCCCTTTGCAGAAAAGCATCCCCAAAGAATGATGTTTCCACCTCCATGCTTCACGGTTGGGATGGTGTTCTTGGGGTTGTACTCATCCTTCTATTCCTCCAAACACGGCGAGTGGAGTTTAGAGCAAAAAGCTCTATTTTTGTCTCATCAGACCACATGACCTTCTCCCATTCCTCCTCTGGATCATCCAGATGGTCATTGGCAAACTTCAGACGGGCCTGGACATGCGCTGGCTTGAGCAGGGGGACCTTGCGTGCGCTGCAGGATTTTAATCCATGACGGCGTAGTGTGTTACTAATGGTTTTCTTTGAGACTGTGGTCCCAGCTCTCTTCAGGTCATTGACCAGGTCCTGCTGTGTAGTTCTGGGCTGATCCCTCACATTCCTCATGATCATTGATGCCCCACGAGGTGAGATCTTGCATGGAGCCCCAGACCGAGGGTGATTGACCGTCATCTTGAACTTCTTCCATTTTCTAATAATTGTGCCAACAGTTGTTGCCTTCTCACCAAGCTGCTTGGCTATTTTCCTGTAGCCCATCCCAGCCTTGTACAGGTCTACAATTTATCCCTGATGTCCTTACACAGCTCTCTGGTCTTGGCCATTGTGGAGAGGTTGGAGTCTGTTTGATTGAGTGTGTGGACAGGTGTCTTTTATACAGGTAACGAGTTCAAACAGGTGCAGTTAATACAGGTAATGAGTGGAGAACAGGAGGGCTTCTTAAAGAAAAACTAACAGGTCTGTGAGAGCCGGAATTCTTACTGGTTGGTAGGTGATCAAATACTTATGTCATGCAATAAAATGCAAATTAATTACTTAAAAATCATACAATGTGATTTTCTAGATTTTTGTTTTAGATTCCGTCTCTCACAGTTGAAGTGTACCTATGATAAAAATGACAGACCTCTACATGCTTTGTAAGTAGGAAAACCTGCAAAATCGGCAGTGTATCAAATACTTGTTCTCCCCACTGTAACTGAGGATCTGAAAGGATCTGAAATGGCCCACCCACACAGACAGTGTGGTGAAGAAGGTGCAACAGCGCCTCTTCAACCTCAGGAGGCTGAAGAAATTTGTCTTGGCCCCTAAAACCCTCACAAAACTTTACAGATGCGCAATTGAGAGCATCCTGTTGGGCTGTATCACTGCCTGGTACGGCAACTGCCCACAACCGCAGGGCTCTCCAGAGGGTGGTGTGGTCTGCCCAACGCATCACTGGGGGCCAACTACCTGCACCTGATGTCACAGGAAGGCCAAAAATATCATCAAGGACATCAACCACCCCATTCACGACCTGTTCACCCCTCTATCATCCAGAAGGCAAGGTCAGTACAAGTGCATCAAATTTGTGTCTTTTTAGCCATTTTCATGTAGATGTGATTGTGTGTTTTGGATCATTGTATTGCTGCATGACCCAGCTGCGCTCCAGCTTCAGCTCACAGACGGATGGCCTGACATTCTTTTGTAGTATTCTCTGATACAGAGCAGAATTCATGGTTCCTTCTATTAAGGCAAGTCGTCCAGGTCTTGAGGCAGCGCTGTTAGTCAACTCTTTGGACTAATGATTACACCCCAGATCAGCTAGATGCAGGCAAGAATGTGCAAGGTGGTATTGGATGTGTCACTGTCTGTCACCTTGATTACTCAAATTTGTCTCTCGACCTGTGCACCTACATTATAAACTATAATTTGTAGGTTGTAGAAACCTCATGATGGGTATAGGGCAACTTCGAGTATCATGTAGTAGCCTAAACCTATCGATGGGTGAATGGAATATGAATGCCAGTCATCCAATATGGTGTAATAGACATAAGGCCCCCAAAAATCGTCCTCCCTAATCTTAAACGGCACCGACCGCCATTGTTGCTGTGGAATGCCATTAAAGTATTTCAGCATGAACTTAGTTAGCGCTATGTTTGTATTTTTGTATTTTTGTTAGTAAATATCCCATCCCCCTGATCTGTAGACTAGTCCTTCCATTCTGCTCCTCCTCAACTCCTAATGGTGGAAGTAACAGTTTACTTCTGCAATCTAAAAACTGCAGTGCAAAATAAGCCACATTTGCATCTTTCTATTTCTTTGGGAGCTGCACTTCAGTGAAACGCAAAAACATAATTTGGTATGTTCATGGTGTATTTTCCCATGATATGAATACATTCCCTCCCCCAGTGTCTATTGGGTCTTATCATATTGTTGTAATGAAACAAAAGATGTGTATCTAATTGTAGGTCTGCCCCCTCCTTGCCCTCCTCCCCCCCTCCTCCCCCCCCTCCTCCCTGAAATCCCCCACAGTGAATCATCCGTCCAGCTGCTTTTCCATTGGAAAACAAAAAGGCTTGTGTACCAGCTGGAGATAGCACTTTACACACATCACCCACACACATCACTCATCCTTACACACTGTTAGCTCTGGGGTAGACAGAGTGCATTCCGTTCATGGGCATGACCCCAAGTAAACTACGTACTCCCACATCAGTCCACTCTCCAACACTATGAGGTCGTTGTTGACCAGTCACCCAGAAAGATCCATAGAGGTACTCCCTGTTCCCGTCACCCCAATTAGGCTACTCACTTGGTGCATCTCAATATACACTCTTCCTCGGTCCCAGTCAGAACAGTTTGAAGTGTTAGTGTACTTAATCCTGCCTGTACTCCTGCAACAGCCTAATCAGAGCTGTGACTCACGTGTTCTCCTCTGATTGAAAGGGCCATAAAAACATAACTTAGGCTACTTCTGGTTCCTCCTGTCAGCTCCAGGTTATCTCTACAGTCAGTCAGTCAGTCACTATTATACTGGAACACAGTATTTACAGAACATGCTGCTCTCTGCTCAAACACAATGCCTCATTGTTCAGTCTCTGATTATGGGAATCTATGATTTTGAAATGACTGTCATACTAGGATGTTATAAGGCTACTTTCGTTAAGCTTACAGTAGGCTATATCCATTCAAAGAGCATGCCAGAACCATAGCTATTAGGCTACAGTGCAATAGGTCATCAATTGTTCATTTTGGGGATAAATCTCATTTTCAAATATGCTAGGTGATGTCTGCCTGCTGCTGTATGTAGCCTAAATATCTGTGCTAAACTGAGATCTATGGTATAGATATTACCAAAAGCCTAATTCAGCAGCCATTACAGGGCTATCACAGAGCAGTTTATTTCCAGTCAAAACTCTCCATTACCCACTTCAAATAAATCAATCCTAGACATTTAGACCTGTCTGTTCTCTCTGTGGTGTGTACCCCCCTTTGGAGAGAGCATTTTACCGCTGAAGGAGCGTCATTTAGTGAAACAGATCATGTGCTCAAGTATTGCTGAAAAGGTGAGGGATGTGTGAGCGCAAATATACAGCTATCTTTTCTGTTTAGCCCGTTTACATGTATTTCACCCTCCCTAGTCAAATTCAAATCAAATTTTATTTTATTAGTCACATACACATGGTTAGCAGATGTTAATGCGAGTGTAGCGAAATGCTTGTGCTTCTAGTTCCGACAATGCAGTAATAACCAACAAGTAATCTAACCTAACAATTCCACAACTACTACCTTAAACACACACACACAAGTGTAAAGGGATGAAGAATATGTACAAAAAGATATATGAATGAGTGGTGGTACAGAACAGCATGGCAAGATGCAGTAGATGGTATAGAGTACGGTATATACATATGAGATGAGTACTGTAGGGTATGTAAACATAAAGTGGCATAGTTTAAAGTGGCTAGTGGTACATGTATTACATAAAGATGGCAAGATGCAGTAGATGATATAGAGTACAGTATATACATATGAGATGGGTAATGTAGGGTATGTAAACATTATATTAAGTGGCATTGTTTAAAGTGGCTAGTGGTACATTTTTACATAATTTCCATCAATTCCCATTTTTAAAGTGGCTGGAGTTGAGTCAGTATGTTGGCAGCGGCCGCTAAATGTTAGTGGTGGCTGTTTAACAGTCTGATGGCCTTGAGATAGAAGCTGTTTTTCAGTCTCTCGGTCCCTGCTTTGATGCACCTGTACTGACCTCGCCTTCTGGATGATAGCGGGGTGAACAGGCAGTGGCTTGGGTGGTTGTTGTCCTTGATGATCTTTATGGCCTTCCTGTGACATCGGGTGGTGTAGGTGTCCTGGAGGGCAGGTAGTTTGCCCCCGGTGATGCGTTCTGCAGACCTCACTACCCTCTGGAGAGCCTTACGGTTGTGGGCGGAGCAGTTGCCGTACCAGGCGGTGATACAGCCCGACAGGATGCTCTCGATTGTGCATCTGTAGAAGTTTGTGAGTGCTTTTGGTGACAAGCCGAATTTCTTCAGCCTCCTGAGGTTGAAGAGGCGCTGCTGCGCCTTCTTCACAACGCTGTCTGTGTGGATGGACCAATTCAGTTTGTCCGTGATGTGTACACCGAGGAACTTAAAACTTTCCACCTTCTCCACTACTGACCCGTCGATGTGGATAGGGGGGTGCTCCCTCTGCTGTTTCCTGAAGTCCACAATCATCTCCTTTGTTTTGTTGACGTTGAGTGTGAGGTTATTTTCCTGACACCACACTCCGAGGGCCCTCACCTCCTCCCTGTAGGCCGTCTCGTCGTTGTTGGTAATCAAGCCTACCACTGTAGTGTCATCCGCAAACTTGATGATTGAGTTGGAGGCGTGCATGGCCACGCAGTCGTGGGTGAACAGGGAGTACAGGAGAGGGCTCAGAACGCACCCTTGTGGGGCCCCAGTGTTGAGGATCAGCGGGGTGGAGATGTTGTTACCTACCCTCACCACCTGGGGGCGGCCCGTCAGGAAGTCCAGGACCCAGTTGCACAGGGCGGGGTCGAGACCCAGGGTCTCGAGCTTGATGACGAGTTTGGAGGGTACTATGGTGTTAAATGCTGAGCTGTAATCGATGAACAGCATTCTCACATGGGTATTCCTCTTGTCCAGATGGGTTAGGGCAGTGTGCAGTGTGGTTGCGATTGCGTCGTCTGTGGACCTATTGGGTCGGTAAGCAAATTGGAGTGGGTCTAGGGTGTCCGGTAGGGTGGAGGTGATATGGTCCTTGACTAGTCTCTCAAAGCACTTCATGATGACGGAAGTGAGTGCTACGGGGCGGTAGTCGTTTAGCTCAGTTACCTTAGCTTTCTTGGGAACAGGAACAATGGTGGCCCTCTTGAAGCATGTGGGAACAGCAGACTGGGATAAGGATTGATTGAATATGTCCGTAAACACACCAGCCAGCTGGTCTGCGCATGCTCTGAGGACGCGGCTGGGAATGCCGTCTGGGCCTGCAGCCTTGCGAGGGTTAACACGTTTAAATGTTTTACTCACCTCGGCTGCAGTGAAGGAGAGCCCGCAGGTTTTGGTAGGGGGCCGTGTCAGTGGCACTGTATTGTCCTCAAAGCGGGCAAAAAAGGTATTTAGCCTGTCTGGGAGCAAGACATCCTGATCCGCGACGGGGCTGCTTTTCTTTTTGTAATCCGTGATAGACTGTAGACCCTGCCACATACCCCTTGTGTCTGAGCTGTTGAATTGCGATTCAATTTTGTCTCTGTACTGGGACTTAGCCTGTTTGATAGCCTTGCGGAGAGAATAGCTACACTGTTTGTATTCGGTCATGCTTCCGGTCACCTTGCCCTGGTTAAAAGCAGTGGTTCGCGCTTTCAGTTTCACGCGAATGCTGCCGTCAATCCACGGTTTCTGGTTTGGGAATGTTTTAATCGTTGCTGTGGGTACGACATCGTCAATGCACTTCCTAATGAACTCGCTCACCGAATCAGCATATTCGTCAATATTGTTGTTGGACGCAATGCGGAACATATTCCAGTCCGCGTGATCGAAGCAGTCTTGAAGCGTGGATTCAGATTGGTCGGACCAGCGTTGAACAGACCTGAGCGCGGGAGCTTGTTGTTTTAGTTTCTGTTTGTAGGCTGGAATCAACAAAATGGAGTCGTGGTCAGCTTTTCCGAAAGGGGGGCGGGGGAGGGCCTTATATGCGTCGCGGAAATTAGTATAACAATGATCTAGGGTTTTTCCAGCCCTGGTAGCACAATCGATATGCTGATAGAATTTAGGGAGTTTTGTTTTTAGATTAGCCTTGTTAAAATCCCCAGCTACGATGAATGCAGCCTCAGGGTGTGTGGTTTCCAGTTTACAAAGAGTCAGATAAAGTTCGTTCAGGGCCATCGATGTGTCTGCTTGGGGGGGAATATATACGGCTGTGATTATGATTGAAGAGAATTCCCTTGGTAGATAATGCGGTCGACATTTGATTGTGAGGAGTTCTAGATCAGGTGAACAGAATGACTTGAGTTCCTGTGTGTTGTTATGATGATCACACCACGTGTGATCATCATGGTGGAAAGTTTTAAGTTCCTCGGTGTACACATCACGGACAAACTGAATTGGTCCACCCACACAGACAGCGTTGTGAAGAAGGCGCAGCAGCGCCTCTTCAACCTCAGGAGGCTGAAGAAATTCGGCTTGTCACCAAAAGCACTCACAAACTTCTACAGATGCACAATCGAGAGCATCCTGTCGGGCTGTATCACCGCCTGGTACGGCAACTGCTCCGCACACAACCGTAAGGCTCTCCAGAGGGTAGTGAGGTCGGCAGAACGCATCACCCGGGGCAAACTACCTGCCCTCCAGGACACCTACACCACCCGATGTCACAGGAAGGCCATAAAGATCATCAAGGACAACATCCACCCAAGCCACTACCTGTTCACCCCGCTATCAGGTCAGTACAGGTGCATCCAAGCAGGGACCGAGAGACTGAAAAACAGCTTCTATCTCAAGGCCATCACTGTTAAACAGCCACCACTAACATTTAGCGGCCGCTGCCAACAAACTGACTCAGCTCCAGCCACCTTAAAAATGGGAATTGATGGAAATTATGTAAAAATGTACCACCAGCCACTTTAAACAATGCCACCTAATATAATGTTTACATACCCTACATTACACATCTCTTATGTATATGTATATACTGTACTCTATATCATCTACTGCATCTTGCCATCTTATGTAATACATGGACCACTAGCCACTTTAAACTATGCCACTTTATGTTTACATACCCTACAGTACTCATCTCATAGGTATATACCGTACTCTATACCATCTACTGCACCTTGCCTATGCCGTCTGTACCATCACTCATTCATATATCTTTATGTACATATTCTTTATCCCTTTACACTTGCGTGTATAAGGTAGTAGTTGCGGAATTGTTAGGTTAGATTACTTGTTGTTATTACTGCATTGTCGGAACTAGAAGCACAAGCATTTCGCTACACTCGCATTAACATCTGCTAACCATGTGTATGTGACTAATAAATTTGATTTGATTTGATTTGATTTGATTTGATCCATTGTATTGGGTGGAAGGCAAAACACTGGATCCGTTTCGGGAAAGTCATATTCCTGGTAGGAACGATGATGAGTTGACGTTAATCGTATATTCAGTAGTTCCTCCCGACTGTATGTAATGAAACCTAAGATTACCTGGGGTACCGATGTAAGAAATAACACATAAAAAAACAAAATACTGCATATTTTCCAAGGAACGCGAAGCGAGGCGGCCATCTCTTTTCGGCGCCGTCCCTACACGTTAGCTGTTGTTGGGAAATCAGGGCTATTCTGCACTGCGCTTTTACAGCACTTCAGAAGCCAGTCACATTCTTATCAAATCACACGGTACACCAGCCACCTGTGACAGTGTTATCATCAGCAGACCAGTTGACAACACCAGAATGGTGTCAACAACAGATGATAATGTGGAATATCAGCTGTTTCCGAACGTAGGACCAACTGAAGCTGTAGCACTTATCGTCAGGCTCACACAGTGGTGGAGAGAGCATTGATCCTCTCAGCCGTGGGAAATACAGGGAGGATATGGGACTATCCTTAACCACTGATACAGGGTCAGATATTTTCCCACCCTCCTAATAGTTAGGCCTAAGGTTTGGATTGGGGGAATGGGGTATGCTGGCCTGTGGTTAATGGCAACTTCTGCCTCGAGCACAGTGAGGCTGTAGGGGTGTTAGCAGGTCAAAGGGCGTAATGGCAGGCAGGGAGTTAAAGTTTGAGCTGGACTAGAATCTGCTCCCCCCCTTGAGCAGGGAGGAGGAGGAAAATGGGGACAGGACTTGGTCTGGTGGCCTCTTCAGTGTCTGGCCCCCTTTTGACTTCCATTCCATCCCCCTTTCTTTCTCTCTGTTTCTCTCTGTCTGTTTTTGGATTATTCTCTCTCTGTCTCTCTCTCTTCCTCTGTCTTTTTCATCAAATCTTCCCTGTCTCTTTTCTTATTTTCTCTCTCTCTCTCGCACCCTCTATCTCTGTGTTTTTTTGTGTTAAGGGAACTGCAGTCATGTGACTTTTTTGTCTCAACACAATCGGCAGTGTTTGTCATTGGTCGATTTCTTTGAAAGAGCATTGGTCTCCAGGGCGACAGAGAATGGCGGAACCACTTTACTTTTCTCTCCTGCTCCCACCCCTCCCCTCCACATCGCGCTGAGTGTGTGGGGGGCTCTTATTCACTCCACTGGATCAGGTAGCAGTGTAACACACTCTCACAGTGACAGGGCTGTTTCTCTCTCTTGCTCTTCTTTCACACCACCACAGAGACCCAGACAAACGGTTGAAGTCTACTAAAAAAAGTGAGTAGTTGTTGGGTTTTTGTCCCATGTTTTGCAAGTTTGCTCTGTGTCTTTTTCTGTTGGCTGTCTTTGTCAAGCTGTTGCTTTCAGAGTGTTTTAATTCATGTGAAGTAATAGACGTTGATGTCGTTCTAAGGCAGATTGTGACAAAAAACAATTGATAAAATCAGTCTGCAATTGAACTTTCTTTTTGTTTGCTTATGTGGCATTCACATTGTCTTCTGGCAATTGACTGATGAAAAATGCTCTTACCAGTAGCTTATCTATTAAAGACGTTACCATGGTAACGACAAGAGCAGAGCAATCACTTGAGTGTCTAAAGGTGAATGCAGGTCTAACATTGGCACAAATGTCTTGTCTTCATACCAGGTGAGGGTACATTTTTCAAAGCTTTCATGTAGGCTATTTACATTCTGAACATCTTTTAGGAGTCATAGAGTTATGTTGTTATTATTGCATGCTGACTAATAATCAATGAGTATGATTCATTTTCTGGCTAGATTGATGGTGGATTTCCTTTCCATGGGAAATTAAAATTGACAGGTAATTTTGGTGTAAAGCTGCATTAGCCCTAAACATGGACCTTACAGTTAGTTGTCTTAATTTCAGTGAAAGTCTATGGAAAGATTTTGTATTTAAACTGATGGCGTGACATTTGTGTCTGTGGTCTCAAGATTTGTGTTCTTAAAATCATTGGGTCTTATTGGTCGTGCAGTAGAGAAAGCTGCGATCTGGAGACTGCAGCTGTGAGCTGTCTGTGTTCCTCTGGCCTTGTCCCGACACAATCTTTGGGCTGTGTCTGTGAATTAGGCCACTTTGTCACATTTTGGCATGGCAACCGCCTTCAAGTGTTGTCCTCTTTTGGCTGCCCTGCTCCGGCTCCACCAACCCTATGTTTGGTATCCGTGACAACGCCAGAAGCAGAGCTCTCGGCCACTCCCACAGGTGCACTCTGTCTAATGGCCAGAGGATCTACTGTTACACACACACACACACACTGCTCGGTTGACCTGGCTGTCCTGTGATACTTGACCTGCGCAGATCAGTCAGTTATCAGTTCCTACACAATAGAGCAGACATACCAGGTTCATTTCAGCATCTCTTTAGCCAGGGGAGACCAGTCAGGGGAGAGGTTATCTCTCATACTCAGAGCTGGGTTGCTGATATGAGAGACTGTATTACTTGTCTGTGTCTTGTATGGGAAGGCTAATGTACGGGAGGCAGACTGGCTGGATCTAGACAGGGAGGCTAATGTACCGGAGGCAGACTAGCTGGACAGTTTGGGAAACAGCTGTTCTGTGACGAGTGAATAATTGTTTATCTACTCAGGATTTTAAGTGTGTTTGTTTGTGTGTGTGCGCCCCCATGAGTGTGAGTGTGTGTGTGCTCACAGGAAGCTGTGGTGGAGTGTGTCATGGCTTTATCTATCCGTAGACATTAATACTTGACTAAGAGGAAACGGGGATTGGGCCGCGTTGTTGCTCCCTGCTGCATGGTGCTTTGTATGATGTCACCGCTGGTGGTGTTAGGCAAAGCAGTGTTTCTGTAGATTCTTTAGGCTACTAGATTATTTTTATGCCAGGTTCTGATGAGCCCTTTTGCAGTAGCACTCTCATGAATATGAGACGTACGGCATATTGTGAGGATGATATCTATAAAATAAATGTGCAGTAGAACAATACAAGTCCATTATGTGCGAGGAGACAGTGTCGTGTTCCCCAGGCAGGCGGTTGTGTGCAGAGGGAAGGGGAGGGTGAGGGTGGGACGTACACTGACTCAACCAGCCAGCCCACTGCACACACAGCAAGATGAATCGTTTGATCCACGGAAGAGAAAGAGAAGTGGAGTGAAAGCCATTGAGACGTATTGTTCTAACAATAGATAGCCCTTTCCCCAAACATCAGAGAGAGCGAGAGAGAGAGAGAGAGAATGGCACAGAGACAGACAGACAGACAGACAGACAGACAGACAGACAGACAGACAGACAGACAGACAGACAGACAGACAGACAGACAGACAGACAGACAGACAGACAGACAGACAGACAGACAGACAGACAGACAGACAGACAGACAGACAGACAGACAGACAGACAGACAGACAGACAGACAGACAGACAGACAGACAGACAGACAGACAGACAGACAGACAGACAGACAGACAGACAGACAGACAGACAGACAGACAGACAGACAGACAGACAGACAGACAGACAGACAGACAGACAGACAGACAGAAATCGAGAAAGAAAGAAAGAAAGAAATCGAGAAAGACAGGGAGAGGGAGAACCAGACAGAGACAGGGCGTCAGTGCCTGCATTAAGGGACCTCACACACTCTCTGTTAGGCTTACTCTGTGTTTTTGTTCACCACTGACCTCTGACCTCTAATCACCTGACTGGTCCATTTGCCCTAACCGGGAGTTCATGCCCTTCCACTACCAAAGCACATGCCCCCCCACATGTGGATCTGTCTTTTTCAGCCATCTATTTCCTGTGTTTGAGGGTTACAAAATCCACTTGTCACTTAAATCTGGCTGGATTGATTGCTTTCTTTTTATTCCTACGACTCTTTCATACTCTTGCTTGTGTTGCTTTTTCTGCTGAAATGTTTGTAATGACCTGTCATACACACCCTGTTAATGGCTGAAATGGGCTGAATGGAATACATTATCTTTCCGTTGCATCTATAAGAATGCTAAAGCTTGGTCAAGGATTTAACGCATTGTCTTGACACTTAGATGAAAAGAAAGGTTCCCTTTATTTTGATGAGTGTTAATTTTTTTGTGGACTTGAAAAAGTAATAATTCAATACAGTTGAAGTGTTTACAAATTAGATGCGCTGAAATGAAACCACCCCTGTAAATGAACACTTGGATTATAGTTATATTATGTCTGATCTCGCAAACAATGTAAAGTATGTATATATAGGTGTAATCTAGAGCCAAGCCTGTTGATTTTTAATCTGAGGGTATCCTGCTATTGACACACGTTGAATTTTGCAACAACAACCGTAATTAATGAGGCAGTCTATCAGGTGAGTGCAGTAAGTCTAGACAGAGCAGGTGAGTGCAGTAGGTCTAGACAGAGCAGGTGAGTGCAGTAGGTCTAGACAGAGCAGGTGAGTGCAGTAGGTCTAGACAGAGCAGGTGAGTGCAGTAGGTCTAGACAGAGCAGGTGAGTGCAGTAGGTCTAGACAGAGCAGGTGAGTGTAGTAGGTCTAGACAGAGCAGGTGAGTGCAGTAGGTCTAGACAGAGCAGGTGAGTGCAGTAGGTCTAGACAGAGCAGGTGAGTGCAGTAGGTCTAGACAGAGCAGGTGAGTGCAGTAGGTCTAGACAGAGCAGCTGAGTGCAGTAGGTCTAGACAGAGCAGGTGAGTGCAGTAGGTCTAGACAGAGCAGGTGAGTGCAGTAGGTCTAGACAGAGCAGGTGAGTGCAGTAGGTCTAGACAGAGCAGGTGAGTGCAGTAGGTCTAGACAGAGCAGGTGAGTGCAGTAGGTCTAGACAGAGCAGGTGAGTGCAGTAGGTCTAGACAGAGCAGGTGAGTGCAGTAGGTCTAGACAGAGCAGGTGAGTGCAGTAGGTCTAGACAGAGCAGGTGAGTGCAGTAGGTCTAGATAGAGCAGGTGAGTGCAGTAGGTCTAGACAGAGCAGGTGAGTGCAGTAGGTGCAGCCCTGTTCCACCCCTTTATATTAATTAATTCATATATGCAAATATACCCAGTATATTTATGCAAATGAGGCACATATAATTTTCTTTATTTTAACACAAAATATTTAAAATATCCTGATACCATTAGAAAATGTATATATAAGCGCATTCTTAGACAATAAAAGTGAAATTTTTCAATACATTGAATGCCTGAATTGTTAACCAAAATCACTGAACTCGATTCATTATTTGCCTGTGCCAATAAAATGTTTCATGTGCTATAATATAATATCTGACAGATTTTTTAAAAATGTAAAAAGTTTACCTCTGTCTCTCTCTCTGTTTCTTTGTCTGTCTGACTGTTTCTCTCTGTCTCTGCCTACTCTGTTCATCTCTCTCTCTCTGTCTCTCTATATGTGTGTGTGTGTGTGTGTTTATTTGATCATCTGTCTGTCCATCTCTGTCTGTTTATCCATCTTTCTCTTTCTCTCTCTCCCTCACTTGCTTGTCTTTCTGTTTATCTCTCTGTCTGGCCTGGCGGTTTGTTATCCCACCCACCCCCACCACTATAACTCCCACAATGCAGAGGAGCTGAGGGTTGGGGCTTGGGGTCAGTGTGTGATTTGAGCGTACTGTTGACTTAAACCCTGACAGGCTTTTGTGTTCCACACTGAGGTGCTCCATGCATGACTGAGAGAGAGAGAGAGCCCTTCCCTGCACTGGCTGTGGGATGACACCGAACTGGTCTAGACTGGATGACAGCAGAGGAAGAGATACAGGCTACCAGGTTCGCTTCTCTCTTTCCTATTGTTGACCTGGTATATGAAACGTTTTAATGCACAGACAAGACAATGGCCTGTTGTAGTAGTACAGATGAAATGAGGTGGGATTATTATTAGGGATGCACGATATATCGGTGAACATATCGGAATCGGACGATATTATCTAAAAATGCCAACATCGGTATCGACCCGATGTCTAGTTTAACGCCGATGTTAAAAACCGATGTCAAAGCTATCGTGCATGCCTATATAATGTAGGTACATGACGTAATAACGCCACGTAAAATTTTGCGCTACACGTGCAACACAGCATTCCTAACCTAGCCCACACAATGTCTGCTGTGTGGATAGAGCAGTCAACAAGTCGAGCAGTCATTTAAAAGAGTAAGAACATTTCAGCGAGACAACTCAAAGGCGAGATCATGGAATTCATTGCCCTTGTAAATCAACCATTCTCTGTCGTGGGTGATGTTGGCTTTCGCCGACTGGTCGAGCACCAGTACACACTACCAAGTGCACTGTTTTTCAGATGTTGCACTACCGGAGTTACACAGTAATAGCGTCACTGCTATTAGCTTCACGACATACATACTATGGAACGCCGTATGGGTCATTGCATGTCAAAAAAGATACAGTAACACTGTCTAAGCTGTACAAAAAAGTCTGCAAACAAGCAAACACCGGCCACAAACGATGTGTTTACAATACCGCGTTGGTAATAAAGCATTATTTGTTCGACCTCAACTTCTGGGGTAGCTAGCTTTAGTTTGGTACCTAGCTATCACCAATACAACCAGCCTGAACACAATGACCAGTAGAAACTGCAGTTATTTTCATTATTCTTAGCAATGATTTAGGAACGAAAATAAATAACTAGCCAGCTACTTAACCCTGTTGCCCAAAGTGAACGTTATAAGCAGCCAGCTAGCTTCATCTGGCTAGTGAGACTCGACCGGATCGGGATATGTGTTGTGAAGCTAGCCACAATAAGGATTAGGCACAATAGTGGAATTTGCGGTTTGCCTTCAAAGTAAAAGTATGTCATTGACAGTGATGCAAATGAATACAAATATTATAATTATTTTATTTTGAAGGCTAACCGCAAAGTCCACTATTGTGGCTAATCCTTATTGTGGCTAGCTTCACATAGATGGGTCCGACCACCATTAATCAAATAAGAACTGTCTTATAAATTAGGGTTATTTTAGATGATGACACCTAGCTATATACAGTAGTTAGCTCTAGCTAACTATATAGCTACTGAAACAGATTATGTCATGTTATTTGACCCAAACGGAGTTCCATAGAAATCCTGGTTGAGAATGAACTGACTGAACAAATGAACAACAAAACAGCACAGCAAGTAAGTGAAAGAAATATGTTTTGATTATGTTTTACTGGTAATGGGGACATACAGTTAAAGTCGGAAGTTTACATACACTTAGGTTGGAGTCATTAAAACTAGTTTTTCAACCACTCCACAAATTTCTTGTTAACAAACTGTAGTTTTGGCAAGTCTGTTAGGACATCTACTTTGTGCATGACACAAGTAATTTTTCCAACAATTGTTTACAGACAGATTATTTCACTTATAATTCACTATCACAATTCCAGTGGGTCAGAAGTTTACATACACAAAGTTGACTGTGCCTTTAAACAGCTTGGAAAATTCCAGAAAATTATGTCATGGCTTTATAAGCTTCTGATAGGTTAACTTCTCACGAGTCACAAACCCGGATCCGGGATCCCCCCATCAAAAAAGCTGACTAGCATAGCCTAGCCTAACGCGACAGGGATATCATATAATATAATTTTCATGAAATCACAAGTCCAAGACACCAAATGAAAGATAAACATCTTGTGAATCCAGCCATCATTTCCGATTTTTAAAATGTTTTACAGCGAAAACACAATATGTATTTCTATTAGCTAACCACGATAGCAAAAGACTCAACCGCATATTTTCACCATTTTTTTACCGCATAGGTAGCTATCACAAATTCGACCAAATAAAGATATAAATAGTCACTAACCAAGAAACAACTTCATCAGATGACAGTCTTATAACAGATTTATTGTATAGCATATGTTTTGTTCGAAAAATGTGCATATTTCAGGTATAAATCATAGTTTTACATTGCAGCCACCATCACAAATCTCACCAAAGCAGCTAGAATAACTACAGAGACCAACGTGAAATACCTAAATACTCATCATAAAACATTTATGAAAAATACATGGTGTACAGCAAATGAAAGACAAACATCTTGTGAATCCAGCCAATATTTCAGATTTTTTAAGTGTTTTACAGCGAAAACACAATATAGCATTATATTAGCTTACTACAATAGCCAACCACACAACCGCATTCATTCAACGCAAAGGTAGCGATAGCGAAAAAAACAGCAAAAGATATACATTTATTCACTAACCTTCACAATCTTCATCAGATGACAGTCCTATAACATCATATTACACAATACATATATGGTTTGTTCGAAAATGTGCATATTTAGCGGTAAAAATCGTGGTTTTACAATGTGAATACGTAGTCAAAATGCAAAGAAATTGTCCGGAGAAATCTTGGAGAGGCACCTAATCTAATCAAATAACTAATCATAAACTTTACTAAAAAATACATGTTGGACAGCAAATGAAGGATACACTAGTTCTTAATGCAACCGCTGTGTTAGATTTTTTTAAATAACTTTAGTACGACATACAGCTTACGTTATAGCGAGACAGCGCCCAAAATCAGGGCGGAAAATACGACTACACATTTTCGACAGAAATACGAAATAACATCATAAATGGTTCCTACTTTTGATGAGCTTCCATCAGAATGTTGTACAAGTTGTCCTTTGTCCAGAATAATCGTTGTTTGGTTATAGAATGTCCTCTTCACCTGTCGAATTAGCAACCAAAGCTAGCCATGTGGCGCAGGAGTGTCCAACTTCACCATAACGCAAAGAAAAGAAAATGCCGAAAATCGCAATAAACTGATATAAACTGATATAACTCGGTTTAAAATAACTACTTTATGATGTTATGATGTTTTTAACACATATATCAAATAAAATCAGAGCCGGAGATATCTAACGTCTTTACCGAAAGCTTTTCAGAACGCAATCCAGGGGTCCTTCCCGCGCCTTGCTGAACAAAGGATTCTCGGGGTCATGTCATTCCAAGAGCTCTCATTTGACCTCAGATCAAGCTATACACCCCATTCCACCTCTCACTGCCTCGTGACATCTAGTGGAAGGCGTATGAAGTGCATGTAGATCCATAGATTTCAGGCAAATTAATAGGATGGCCCTGGAACAGAGCCTCGATTTCAGATTTTTCACTTCCTGACAGGAAGTTTGCTGCAAAATGAGTTCTGTTTTACTCACAGATATAATTCAAACGGTTTTAGAAATTTGAGCATTTGAGTCAATTGGATGTGTACCTGTAGATGTATTTCAAGCCTACCTTCAAACTCAGTGCCTCTTTGCTTGACATCATTGGAAAATCAAAAGCCCTCAGAAAAAAATTGTAGACCTCCACAAGTCTGGTTCATCCTTGGGAGCAAAACGCCTGAAGGTACCACGTTCATCTGTTCAAACAATAGTACGCAAGTATAAACACCATGGGACCACGCAGCCGTCATACCGCTCAGGAAGGAGACGCATTCTGTCTCCTAGAGATGAACGTACTTTGCTGCGAAAAGTGCAAATCAATCCCAGAAAAACAGCAAAGGACCTTGTGAAGATGCTGGAGGAAACAGGTACAAATGTATCTATATCCACAGTAAAACGAGTCCTATATTGACATAACCTGAAAGGCCGCTCAGCAAGGAAGAAGCTACTGCTCCAAAACCGCCATAATAAAGCCAGACTAAGGTTTGCAACTGGACATGGGGACTATGATTGTACTTTTTGGAGAAATGTCCTCTGGTCTGATGAAACAAAAATAGAACCGTTTGGCCATAATGACCATTATTATGTTTGGAGGGAAAAGTGGGAGGCTTGCAAGCCGAAGAACACCATCCCAACCGTGAAGCACGGGGGTGGCAGCATCATGTTGTGGGGGTGCTTTGCTGCAGGAGGGCCTTGTGCACTTCACAAAGTAGATGGCATCATGAGGTAGGAAATTATGTGGATATATTGAAGCAACATCTCAAGACATCAGTCAGGAAGTTAAAGCTTGGTCGCAAATGGGTCTTCCAAAGGAACAATGCATACTTCCAAAGTTGTGGCAAAATGGCTTAAGGACAACAAAGTCAAGGTATTGGAGTGGTCATCACAAAGCCCTGACCTTAATCCTATAGAAAATGTGTGGGCAGAACTGAAAAAGCGTGTGCGAGCAAGGAGGCCTACAAACCTGACTCAGTTACACCAGCTCTGTCAGGAGGAATGGGCCAAAATTCACCCAACTTATTGTTGGAAGCTTGTGGAAGGCTACCCGAAACGTTTGACCCAAGTTAAACAATTTAAAGGCAATACTACCAAATACTAATTGAGTGTATGTAAACTTCTGAACCACTGGAATGTGATGAAATAAATAAATACATAATTCTCTCTACTATTATTCTGACATTTCACATTCTTAAAATAAAGTGGTGATCCTAACTGACCTAAGACAGGGAATTTTGACTAGGATTAAATGTCAGAAATTGTGAAAAACTGAGTTTAAATGTATTTGGCTAAGGTGCATGTAAACTTCCGACTTCAACTGTATGTAAATGCCAATAAAATAACTTTTTGGTTAGTGTGGTGTGTGTAACCTTTTTTTAACTAGGCAAGTCAGTTAAGAACAAATTCTTATTTACAATGATGGCCCGGATGACGCTGGGCCAATTGTGCGCCGCCCTATAGGACTCCCAATCATGGCCAGATGTGATACAGCCTGATTTCGAACCAACAACTGTTGTGACACCTCTTGCACTGAGATGCAGTGCCTTAGACCACTGCGTCTGTTAACTATTTAACTGTACTAGAATGCTTAAAAGGCCGCTAAAATTTTAAATATCGGTTATCAAAATCGGTATCCTTTTTTTTACAAGGAAAATATCGGATATCGGAATGGGCCAAAAATGTTATATCGATGCATCACTAATTATTACGATTTCCTAATGAGATCATAAAGATAGACTTACATTATTCCCTGATTGAGCCAGGTTTCAGGGCATTGAGCCAGGTTTCAAGGCATTGAGCCAGGTTTCAGGGCATTGAGCCAGGTTTCAAGGCATTGAGCCAGGTTTCAGGGCATTGAGCCAGGTTTCAAGGCATTGAGCCAGGTTTCAAGGCATTGAGCCAGGTTTCAGGGCATTGAGCCAGGTTTCAAGGCATTGAGCCAGGTTTCAAGGCATTGAGCCAGGTTTCAAGGCATTGAGCCAGGTTTCAAGGCATTGAGGCAGGTTTCAAGGCATTGAGCCAGGTTTCAAGGCATTGAGCCAGGTTTCAAGGCATTGAGCCAGGTTTCAAGGCATTGAGCCAGGTTTCAAGGCATTGAGCCAGGTTTCAAGGCATTGAGCCAGGTTTCAGGGCATTGAGCCAGGTTTCAGGGCATTGAGCCAGGTTTCAAGGCATTGAGCCAGGTTTCAGGGCATTGAGCCAGGTTTCAGGGCATTGAGCCAGGTTTCAGGGCATTGAGCCAGGTTTCAAGGCATTGAGCCAGGTTTCAAGGCATTGAGCCAGGTTTCAGGGCATTGAGCCAGGTTTCAGGGCATTGAGCCAGGTTTCAGGGCATTGAGCCAGGTTTCAGGGCATTGAGCCAGGTTTCAAGGCGTTGAGCCAGGTTTCAGGGCATTGAGCCAGGTTTCAGGGCATTGAGCCAGGTTTCAGGGCATTGAGCCAGGTTTCAGGGCATTGAGCCAGGTTTCAAGGCATTGAGCCAGGTTTCAGGGCATTGAGCCAGGTTTCAGGGCATTGAGCCAGGTTTCAGGGCATTGAGCCAGGTTTCAGGGCATTGAGCCAGGTTTCAAGGCATTGAGCCAGGTTTCAGGGCATTGAGCCAGGTTTCAAGGCATTGCGCCAGGTTTCAGGGCATTGAGCCAGGTTTCAGGGCATTGAGCCAGGTTTCAGGGCATTGAGCCAGGTTTCAGGGCATTGAGCCAGGTTTCAGGGCATTGAGCCAGGTTTCAGGGCATTGAGCCAGGTTTCAGGGCATTGAGCCAGGTTTTCTGCCTATAATTAAGAGTAAACCATGCAAAGACCTAAGAGAAAGCCATCCAGCCCATCTTAATGATACACTGAGCAGAGCTACAATGCAGGAGCAATAGTTTGACACTGACCATAATGATAGCTCTGCTAGGAAGGAAAAACAAAACATTACTATTACCTTGGTCTTACTTACCCTGAACACAAAATCTATGTCAACAAAAGTTCAAAACTCAGAGTGTGTCATTGCTATCCTGGGATGGCTTCAATTGGACAAACAATGAAGCAAACATTGGAAAAAAGGAAAAACAATATCAATATTCTTATTGGACTGTAGTCCCTTTTAGGTTTAATGTTTTTTCTCATGTTTGCTCCTATTGAACATGACCCTGCCTGATTCTACTTCTTGTTTGTTTTAAAGACCTGTCCGACTGGGCACAGACGTCCGTTCAACGTCCAGTTTTGATTTACGTTTGGTTGAGTTGTCAACTAACGTGAATACACAGTGAAATCAACAAACATTTTCACCATGTCATTGGATTTTGGTTAAAAGTTGGGTGAAAAAAAGACGACATGCCCTGACGTTGATGACTTTTTTCAAATCCAATTAATTTCCATCGTTGATTTTTGGGGGTTGGAATGATGTGGAAACAATGATGATTCAACCAGTTTTTGACCAGTGCGGTGTCTATCTGTCCTGTTCCCACCTGTTGAATGAGGTTTTCTGGGAAACGGGGGAACAAGAGAGGGAGGTCTAATCTCTGAAGAGGGGGAGGGGAGACAGTTGAGCCTTAGACAATGCTATTCAAGACTGATGCAGAACAGCCAACAAAAAAAAAACTCAGCCCACTACCCTCCGCAGGACCTAATTGAGAGAGTCCCAGGAAAGACCGGTCTATTTATCATTCTCAAATCAAATGTTATTGGTTGCGTACACATATTTAGCAGATGTTATCGAGGGTGTAGCTAAATGCTTGTGTTCCTAGCTCCAACAGTGCAGTAATACCTAACAATACAGAAGATACAAATAAAGGAATTAAGAAATATAGAAATATTAGAATGAGCAATGGGCAATATATGACTAGAAAAGGTGTGCACAGCAGTACTTATATAGGATGATCCTTGTCTAGAATACAGTATATACAATACATATGAAGTGGGTAAAACAGTATGTAAACATTATTAAAGTGACCAGTGTTCAATGACTATGTACATAGGGCAGCATTGTCTAAGGTGCAGGGTTGAGTACCGGGTGGTAGCCGGCTAGTAACCGTGGCTAAAGTTTAGGGCAGGGTACTGGGCAGAGGCCGGCTAAAATACTTGAAAGTACTACTTAAGTAGTTTTTGGGGGTATCTGTACTTTACTTTTACATTACTACATTCCTAAAGAAAATTATGTACTTTTTACTCCATACGTTTTTCCTGACACGCAAAAGTACATTTTGAATGTTTGGCAGGACAGGAAAATGGTCTAATTCACACACTTATCAAGAAAACATCCCTGGTCATCCCTACAGCCTCTGATCTGGTGGGCTCCCTAAACACATGCTTTGTTTGTAAATGATGTCTGAGTGTTGGACTGTGCCCCTGGTTATCCGTCAATAAAAAATATAAAAAATTAAAATGGTGCTGTCTGGTTTTAGAAATGATTTATTATTTTACTTTTGATACTTAAGTATATTTTAGGAATTCCATTTACTTTTGATACTTAAGTATATTTAAAACCAAATACTTTTCGCCTTTTACTAAAGTAGGATTTTACTGGGTGACTCACTTTTACTTGAGTCATTTTCTATTACGGTATCTTTACTTTTACTCAAGTATGACAATTGGGTAATTGTTCTACCACTGGCTAGTGGTGACTATTTAAGAGTCTGATGGCCTGGAGATAGAAGCTGTTTTTCAGTCTCGGTCCCAGCTTTGATGCACCTGTACTGTCTCTGCCTTCTTGATGGTTGCTGGGTGAACAGGCAGTGGCTCGGGTGGCTGAAGTTCTTGATGATTTTCTTGGTGTTCCTGTGACACCGGGTGTGACACCGGGTGTGACACCGGGTACTGTAGATGTCTTGGAGGGCAGGCAGTGTGCTCCTGGTGATGAGTTGTGCTTTCTTCAGCCTCCTGAGTTTGAAGAGGTACTGTTGCGCCTTCTTCACCACACTGTCTGTGTGGATAGACCATTTCAAGTTGTCAGTGATGTGCAAGCCGAGGAACTTGAAGCTTTTCACCCTCTCCACTGCAGCCCCGTCGATGTGGATGGGGCGTGCTCTCTCTGCTGTCTCCTGAAGTCCACAATCAGCTCCTTCACAGAACCCAGTTGCACAGGGCTGGGTTCAGACCCAGGGCCCCGAGCTTATTGATGAGCTTGGAGAGCAATAAGGTGTTGACGGCTGAGCTGTAGTCGATGAACAGCATTCTTACATGGGTCATCCTCTTGTCCAGATGGGATTGGGCAGTGTGCAGTGGGATGGCAATTCCGTCATCCTTGGATCTGTTGGGGTGGTATAGAAATTGTAGTGGGTCTAGGATGTCGGGTAAGGTGGAGGTGATATGATCCTTAAAACGTCTTTCGGATCATTGGGACGCCAGCGTCCCACCTCGACAACATCCGGTGAAATTGCAGAGCGTGAAATTCAAAAAAACAAAAGTAGTAATATTAAACATTCATAAAAATACAAGTGTTGTACAAAATTCTTTAGCTTAGAATCTTGGTAATCGAACCACTTTGTCCGATTTACAATAGGCTTATGGCGAAAGCATAGCATTTGATCGTCTGAGGACAGCTCCTCAGCCACTTCCTGCATTAACATCATCAAATCAAATCAAGTTTATTTTATATAGCCCTTCGTACATCAGCTAATATCTCGAAGTGCTGTACAGAAACCCAGCCTAAAACCCCAAACAGCAAGCAATGCAGGTGTAGAAACATGAATTCATAACCTGCACAGGTGTCACAAAACTCAAAAATAGTGATCAAATAAATCACTTACCTCTGAAGATCTTCATCTTTTTGCAATCCAAAGGGTCCCAGTTACACAATGAATGGTCGTTTTGTTCGATAAAGTCCTTCTTTATATCCCAGAAATTTCCGTTTATTTGGTGCGTTTGATTCAGAAATACACCTGTTCCAACTCGCCCAAGATGCCTACAAAGGAATCTAAAAAGTTACCTGTAAACTTCGTCCAAACAATTCAAACAACGTTTCTAATCCAACCTCAGGTACCCTAATATGTAAATAATCTATCAAATTTAAGACAGAATAAACTGTGTTCAATACCGGAGAAAAAGAACGAGGAGCGCGCACTCATTCACGCGTGCCAAAAGACTAGAGTCCTTCTGAGGGATACTTAGAAAGAATACGAATACTTCTTCATTTTTCAAAAAACAAGCATGAACCAATTTCTAAAGACTGTTGACTTCTAGTGGAAGCCATGGGAACTGCAATCTGGGTCCTAATTATTAGACTTTCCCATAGAAAAGCATTGAAAAGGCCAATGACCTCAACAACAAAAAAATCCTGGATGGATTGTCCTCGGGGTTTCGCCTGCCAAATCAGTTCTGTTATACTCACAGACCTTATTTTAACAGTTTTCAAAACTTTAAGAGTGTTTTCTATCCAATACTACCATGCATATGCATATCCTAGCTTCTGGGCCTGAGTAACAGGTAGTTTACTTTGGGCACCTCAGTCATCCAAACTTCCGAATACTGCCCCCTAGCCTTAAAAAGTTAACTAGCCTCTCAATGCACTTCATGATGACAAAAGTGAGTGCTACGGGGCGATAGTCATTTATTTCAGTTACTTTTGCTTTTTTGGGTACAGGAACAATGATGACATATTGAAGCAAGTGACAACAGACTGGGATAGGGAGAGATTGAAAAAGTCCGTAAACACCTCAGCCAGCTGGTCTGTACATGTTCTGAGGACGTGGCTATGGATGCCGTCTGGCGATCCGGGTTGTGGATTTAGGAATGCTCTCTAAGTCTTTTGTGTGCTGGGACTGAACAGTGAGAGGGAGGAAATGTATCTGTATTGGGTTTGAATGCGAAGATTAAGCTTTTTTAGACCTCATCTGTTCTTGCTTTCTTTTTGCTGGATGCAAACTGGAGGGATGGAGAAGGGGGGTGGGGTGTTGAATGTCATAGAAAGTAGGGTTGGTTGAGGGGGAGGGATGGGGTGATGGAAAAGGGAGGTATAGAGAGTGGAAGGCACCCTCAGGAATGCCTGGAAGGTGACAGTGAAATCTCCAAGCCTTCAGACGGTTCATTACATCACAGGGCCCACAACTAACCCAACTTGCCCTGTCCAGTTGGCTCTGTTTGACTTTTGGGATTTCCCAACTAGGTTGGCCCTAATCGTTAGGAAAAAGACTGACTTCTTGAAATTGTCCCTTTAAAAAGTTACTTCCCTCTGACACCTTCTGCTTTTCTCACCCTGGCCACTAGCAGCTGAACCTCTAGGGTACTCTCCCTTTACTCTCATTCCAGTCAGAAATGGGCTACTGTGTGTTTGTGTGAGAGAGAATTACAGGCAGGATCTGTTGTGAATCTCAGCTCTTAAATGTGTCAAAAGCTTGTGTCTCAGATGTGAGCAAACTCTGAGGGATTCTATAGTTCAGGCTGAAGTAAAAAGCTGGGCCTAGCCTCATCTAAATGGTATTACATTTGGGACACGGGCTATTGCAAGAAAAACCTAGACCAATCCTTTTGCATTTTAGTGTCAATGTGTCTGTGTTTGTGAATGTGTTTAGCTAAAGATGGTTATGAATCATATCAGGTTAGTCTGTAAATTAGTCTAATGCTCAGTCTGTCTGTTGATTTCAACACAACAAAATCTAATTGGTCTGGCATGGTTCCAAACCCAGCCTAAGTAGCTTAGCAGAACATGACACGCACACACACACACGGTCTCTAAGGTGCAGGGTTGAGTACTGGGTGGTAGCCGGCTAGTAACAGGGACTAAAGTTCAGGGCAGGGTACTGGCGACTATTTGACAGCCTGATGGCCTGGAGATAGAAGTTGTTTTTCAGTCTCCCGGTTCCAGCGTTGATTTACCTCTATTGTCTCTGCCTACAAGATGGTAGAAGGGTGAACAGGCCATGGCTCAGGTGGCTGAGGTCCTTGATGATCTTCTTGTAACACCGGGTGCTGTACAATAGATGTCCTGGATGGCAGGACGTATGTGTGTGTTCCCAACCCAAATTGGCAGGTTTGCCCTGCACTCTCTGGGAGAGGCTCCCTCACTGTTTAAACACACACTCACATTTACATACATACACACACACACACACACACACACACACACACACACACACACACACACACACACACACACACACACACACACACACACACACACACACACACACACACACACACACACACACACACACACACACACACACACACACACACACACCTGGACATGGGACTGTGACCTCATTCCAGGAAGAGAACATCACCTGAGAGCCTCATTTGCATAGTCAGCTGTTCATGTGACCAGAGGCCAGCGGGAGGAAGTCTACTTCCTCAGGTAGTATGTACACAAACACACACACATAAATACACACGCACACACTATATATAATATTCTGAGTGTGTTATTAAGAGTGGAAGAGAAAGGCAGAGAGAGACTCCTCTACTAACCACTACCTGGAGAGGGGGAGGGGCCTGCCCTGTCAGCAGAGTGTGTCAGGGCAGAGAGCAGAGAGAGAGAGAGAGAGAGAGAGAGAGAGAGAGAGAGAGAGAGAGAGAGAGAGAGAGAGAGAGAGAGAGAGAGAGAGAGAGAGAGAGAGAGAGAGAGAGAGAGAGAGAGAGAGAGAGAGAGAGAGAGAGAGAGAGAGAGAGAGAGAGAGAGAGAGAGAGAGAGAGAGAGAGAGAGAGAGAGAGAGAGAGAGAGAGAGAGAGAGAGAGAGAGAGGCTTAGCAGTCTCAGATCTTTGCTGTGGTAAGAACACCCAGGAGAGCTGCATTCCTGAAGCAGCCAGCGAACGAGTGAGGGAGACAGAAAGAAACCGAGAGGGAGACGAAAGATAGAAACAGAGGAGTACCGACAGACAGATCTGTTTAATCTCCAGCCACCTCGTCTGACTCTGACCCCCGCTGGACTTTACCTCCCCTGAAACACCAACTCACTCCCTCCCTCTTTCGCTGGGACTACACTTCCTGATCCCACGCTGCAGAACTCGGAGGAGCGAGTGGAATCTACCTGAGAGAGAAAAAGCTAGAACGAGAGCGAGAGCTGAGAAGGAAGACATTTCCACACCTGGTGAGTGTGACACATTTTGTTCTGGGAAAGAGCGTGTGTGTTTCTCTGCGTGAGTGTGTGTGTTTGTATGAGGGAGTTTATGTGTTTGAATGTTCATCAGTAGTTTGTGAGGAAGTTTTTGTTTAAATTATAAGTGCGTCATATTGTGTTTGAGTAAAAGCTTACCCAGAAGTGCAACTTTGGGTAGAAAACCAAAAGATTTGACTCATGATGAAAATAAATAGTGTGGTCATCCTCAAAATTCAAGCCAGTCCTCCATGAAGGTAATTCAGTTTGTCTTTCTTTTCACTTGATCTGTGTCCAGGAAACGGACCCTTGTGTGTGGTTTATTCCCTTCAAAAATGTCTATAGTAGTTACTGCTAGAACATTCCTGGTGAACAAGGAAACCATGAGGCTACTTCAATTATAATGGTTTCAATGTTATGGTCTCTAGTGGTCTTCGATGGTAAAAGACCCAAACACATAAGATTGCCATGCAATTACATTATTTTATTTTGTCACAACATTTTAGTCTCTAGCCCATTTCTCCATCAACGTTTTGGGCTTGTAAGAAAAGTCTTCAGAGAGCTGCCAATAGTTGGACTAATATATATGCCATTTAGCAGTCGCGTTTATACAAAGCTACTCTTACAGTCATGCCAAAATAAATGTTTCATATGGGTGGACCCGGTAATTGAATCCACAACCCTGGTGGTACAAACGCCATGTTCTACCAACTGAGCCACACTGGACCATACAGGACTATTCAAGGAGAGTTTGGTTGAAGCATTAGGTTGCTAAAAGACGGACAAACTGAATTACTTTCATGGAGGACTGGTATGAATTGTGAGGATGACCAAATCTATTGTTTTTATACCCAAAGTTGCAAAGGAAATGTTGTGTTCTCTGAACAGGGGAGAATCAGGAGCAGCAGGTAGCTTAGTGGTTAGAGCGTTGGGCCAGTAACCGAAAGGTTGCTAGATTGAATCCCTGAGCTGACAAGGTAAAAATCTGTCGTTCTGCCTCTGAATAAGTCAGTTAACCCACTGTTCCTAGGCCGTAATTGTGTGTGTGTGTGTGTGTGTGTGTGTGTGAGAGAGAAGGCATGATGAAGCCATGGGTGTCTCTTCCACAGCCTGCACGTCAGCAAGCTCTTTTTACCCTCACAGATTAAAGATCGATTAATGGAGGGCTACACATGCTAAAACATAACTCATTATCCTAGCCTATGTGTGTGTGTGTTTAGAGATAGCGTCTTATTATGAGTCTGTAGTTGTTGTCTTGTCCTGTGGATCGATTAAGGAGCCAGAGAGAAAAAGAGAGGTGATTTTATTTCCTTCAGGCTTACCCTGAGACAAGCATTTTGCTACATCCGCAATAGCATCTGCTAAATATGTGTATGCGACTAATAAAATTGATTTGATTTGAGTAAACAGCCATTCTTCATGTGTTATCTGTGTGTACATGTGTGTTTAAACTACCAACGGGACATTAAAAACTGTATTATCTTACAGGCTGACTACACCACTCGCGTCGCGTGCGTGAGCGTTGCAAAATAAATGTAGAAATCTATATTATTCAATTATTGCACCCACACTGCTCGCGCGCGCCAACGAGCGTCTGCGTTGCCAAGGGCTAAAATAGGAGTCAGTTCTATTTGTGACGCAGATCGCGCTGCAAGTCCTGCCTCTTTTATCTCCTCATTGGTTTATAGAAGCAGGTACCCACGTGCCATCTCCTCATTGGTTATACCCACGTGGGTGACTGAAAGACGAACGAGGTCAGTTGCGGTAATGCACCTAATTTATGAAAGTTGCCAATTGCAATATATAGTCAAGAGAAGAAAAAGCCTGGAAGGAGGAGATGACTAGAAATGATTCAGTTGACCGTTTTATATGTGGCTTATTTGGCGGAGTAGAGGACATTGTGCATTTCAGGTAAAACAACAACTCAATGTTTATATCCCAGGACAAATTAGCTAGCAACAGCAAGCTAGCTAAATATAACAAATTAGCTATCAAGTGCAAGCTAGCTTGCTAAATTGCCATAAATGTTTAATGCTTTTCGACCTGTCCCCAAATTAATATAATTGGTTCAGAGTTTGTTTTGACATTTTAACCTGCGTGCCGTGATCGCGTTTGGTGTTGGGGGACAAAATAAATGTATGCACAATGGCGCACTCGCACAGCCGGTTTGGGTTCTGTTTTATGTTTCACTGAGTCGTGGCTGAACGACGACATGAAGAACATACAGCTGGCGGGTTTTACACTGTATTGGCAGGATAGAACAGCAGCCTCTGGTAAGACAAGGGGTGGTGATGTATATTTGTAAACAACAGCTGGTGCACGATATCTGTCTCAAGGTTTTGCTCGCCTAAGGTAGAGTATCTCATGATAAGCTGTAGACCACACTATCTACCAAGAGAATTGTAATGTATTTTTTGTAGCTGTCTACATACCACCACAGACCGATGTTGGCACTAAGACCGCACTCAATGAGCTGTATACCGCCATAAGCAAACAGGAAAACGCTCATCCAGAGGCGGCGCTCCTAGTGGCCGAGGACTTTAATGCAGGGAAACTTAAATACATTTGACCAAATCTCTACCAGCATGTTAAATGTGCAACCATCTCTGGATGGCATTGAGGAGTACACCACATCAGTCACTGGCTTCATTAATAAGTGCATCGATGACGTCGTCCCCACAGTGACCGTACGTACATACCCCAACCGGAAGCCATGGATTACAGGCAACATCCGCACTGAGCTAAAGGGTAGAGCTGCCGCTTTCAAGGAGCTGGACTCTAACCCAGAAGCTTATAAGAAATCCCGCTATGCTCTCAGACGAACCATCAAACAAGCAAAGCGTCAATACAGGGCTAAGATCGAATCGTACTACACCGGCTCCGACGCTCGTTGGATGTGGCAGGGCTTGCAAACTATTACAGACTACAAACGGAAGCACAGGTGAGAGCTGCCCAGTGACACAAGCCTACCAGATGAGTTAAATTACTTTTATGCTCGCTTCGAGGCAAGTAACACTGAAACATGCATGAGAGCATCAGCTGTTCCGGACGACTGTGTGATCACCCTCTCCGCAGTCGATGTGAGTAAGACCTTTAAACAGGTCAACATTCACAAGACCACAGGGCCAGACGGATTACCAGGATGTGTACTGCGAGCATGCGCTGACCAACTGGCAAGTGTCTTCACTGACATTTTCAACCTCTCCCTGTCTGAGTCTGTAATACCAACATGTTTCAAGCAGACCCTGTGCCCAAGAACACTAAGGGTAACCTGCCTAAATGACTACCAACCCGTAGCACTCACGTCTGCAGCAATGAAGTGCTTTGAAAGGCTGGTTATGGCTCACATCAACACCATTTTCCCAGAAACCCTAGACCCACTCCAATTTGCATACCGCCCTAACAGATCCCCAGATGATGCAATCTCTATTGCACTCCACACTGCCCTTTCCCACCTGGACAAGGAACACCTATGTGAGAATGCTATTCATTGACTACTGCTCAGTGTTCAACACCACAGTGCCCTCACAGCTCATCACTAAGTTAACCTGTTGAGGATGGGGGCGCTGTTGTGGCTATTTATGCTAATCGTGTAATTTTTTGAAACGGCTTCCCACAAAGTTCTTGATCGTACAATATGCATATTATTATTATTATTGGATATAAAACAGTCTATAGTTTCTATAGGAGTTGACATTTTGTCTCTAAGTGGAACAGAGCCCATTCTACAGCAATTTCCCTGACATGGAGTCAGATTTCAAAAAATTTGGCCACTGTTCTGGAGTCAGTTAAAAGGGCACTGTTATTGCTATGACTATACGGACACTGCTTACGTCTTCCCCTGGATGTCTTTACGTGATGACGATTTGAATGGGGTCGATTGCGCGTTCACAGGCACTATAAATTAAAAAACCCTGAGGCTAGTCACTCTTTTGGAGCTGCGTCAAGCGCCTAGAGGACACCGACCCGCACCTGTTCCAAGCATTAGTGGAGGGAGTAATATTACTCGGGTCATGTTTCTACTCGTTATGGGAGTTAAAAACATCATAAGGTAGTTAATTTAAAGCGTTTTATAGCAATTTATATCCGTTTAGTGCGATTTTGGGACATTTATTTCTGAAACGCTGTGAGTTGCTGGGCACGCTTCCAGTTCATCCCGAACGCAGTTGGCATTTCCACATGGCAAGAGGACAGCTTTCCACCAAAAGACGATTGGACCCAAGAAAGGATCCTTTGCCCAAGATACCGATGGAAGAACAGCTCAAAGTAGGACATTTTTATTATGATAAATCGTGTTTCTGTCGAAAAGTGTTAGTGGCTTCGGACGCCATGTTTTTTGACGTAGCTTCGCTTGGCGCAAGCTGTATTGAAAAGTAAGGATAATTTAAAAAATGTAATTCCGCGATTGTATTAAGAATTAAATTGTCTATCAATCCCTGTCCACCCTATATTTTTTAGTCACGTTTATGAGTATTTATGTATAAGAGTAGATCACTGTCTAAGTGGCGCACAGACTTTTTCTGACCAGCTGAGCTACATTTCACATTGTCTAACCATGATTTTGGTGGCTAAATATAAACATTTTCGATCAAACTCTATATGGATTGTGTAATATGATGTTACAGGAGTGTCATCTGAAGAATTCTGAGAAGGTTAGTGAAAAAATTAATATATTTTGGCGATGTTTACTTTTATCGCTCACTTTGGCTAGAATCAATGCTGGGCTGCTATGTGCTATGTGCTATGCTAATATAACGATTTATTGTGTTTTCGCTGTAAGACACTTAGAAAATCTGAAATATTGTCTGTATTCACAGGATCTGTGTCTTTCGATTCGTGTATGCTGTGTATTTTTACGAAATGTTTGATGATTAGTAAGTAGGTAAACACGTTGCTCTAAGTAGTTTTTCTATTCCATTTGTGACGGTGGGTGCAATTGTAACCTATGCCATCTACCTGAAATATGCACTTTTTTCTAACAAAACCTATCCCATACCATAAATATGTTATCAGACTGTCATCTGATGAGTTTTTTTATTGGTTAGGGGCTATAAATATCTTAGTTTAGCCGAATTGGTGATAGCTACTGGTGTTGGTGGACAAATAAAAGATGGTGGATTATGCTAATGTGTTTTTAGGTAATAGATGTACATCTTTACATATTGTGTCTTCCCTGTAAAACATTTTAAAAATCGGACATGTTGACTGGATTCACAAGATCTGTGTCTTTCATTAGCTGTATTGGACTTTAATGTGTGAAAGTTAAATATTTAAAAAAAATATTTTTTTTGAATTTCGCGGCACTGGTTTTTCAGTGGGGGTGGGGGGGGAGTGCCGCTAGCGCCACTCTCATCCTAGAGAGGCTAAGGACCCTGGGAGTCAACACCTCCCTCTGCAACTGGATCCTGGACTTCCTGACGGGCCGCGCCCAGGTGGTAAGGGTAGGTAACAACATATCCGCCACGCTGATCCTCGACACGGGGGCCCCTCAGGGGTGCATGCTCAGTCCCCTCCTGTGCTCCCTGTTCACTCATGACTGCATGGCCAGGCACGACTCCAACACCATCATTAAGTTTGCTGATGACACAACAGTGGTAGGCCTGATCACCGTCAACGGATAGACAGCATATAAGGAGGAGGTCAGAGACCTGGCCGTGTTGTGCAAGGACAACAACCTCTCCCTCAACGTGCTCAACGTGATCAAGACAAAGGAGATGATTGTGGACTACAGGAAAAGGAGCACCGAGCACACCCCCATTCTCATCGACGGGGCTGTATTGGAGCAGGTTGAGAGCTTCAAGTTCCTTGGTGTCCACATCCCCAACAAACTAACATGGTCCAAGCACACCAAGACAGGAGTGAAGAGGGCACGACTAAACCTATTCCCCCTAAGGAGACTGAAAAGATTTGAAATGGCTCCTCAGATCCTCAAAAGGTTATACACCATCGAGAACATCCTGACTGGTTGCATCACTGCCTGGTATGGCAACTGCTCGGCCTCCGACCGCAAGTCACTACAGAGGGTAGTGCGTACAGCCCAGTACATCACTGGGGCCAAGCTTCCTGCCATCCAGGACCTCTATACCAGGCGGTGTCAGAGGATGGCCCTAAAAATTGTCAGACTCCAGCCACCCTAATCATAGACTGTTCTCTCTGCTGCCGCATGGCAAGCGGTGCCCGAGCGCCAAGTCTAGGTCCAAAAGGCTTCTTAACAGCTTCTACCCCTAAGCCATAAGACTCCTAAACAGCTAATCAAAGGGCTACCCAGACCCCTCTTTTACGCTGCTGCTACTCTCTGTTTACTATCTATGCATAGTCACTTTAACTCCACCTACATGTACATATTACCTCAGTTACCTCGACTAACCGGTGCCCCCACACATTGACTCTGTACCCGTATCCCCTGTATATAGCCTCGCTGTTGTTATTTTACTGCTGCTGTTGAATTATTTGTGCCTTTTTTTTCCATTTTTATACTTATCTATTTTTTACTAAATTTTTATAAAAATGTCTTAAAGCATTGTTTGTTAAGGGCTTGTAAATAAGCATTTCACTGTAAGGTCTACACCTGTTGTATTCGGCGCATGTGACAAATAAAATTTGATTGGATTTGTTTGTGTATGTTGGTTTCTCAGAGTATGTGACTGTGCCAGTATGTGAGTCTGTCTGTCTGTCAGTGTGTCTGTCTGTCAGTGTGTGTGAGATGGTGTCAGTGGTAATAGATGGTTGTGGAGGGAGGGAGAGACGTGTGTCACGGACGGCGTTCGGCGATCGACGTCACCGGCTTTCTAGCCATCGCCGCTCCATTTTTCATATATCCATTTGTCTTGTCTTGTTTCCATACACACCTGGTTTTCATTTCCCCAATCAATCTACTTGTATTTAACCCTCTGTTTCCCATCATGTTTTGTGTGTAATTGTTTCATGTTACTGTGGTGTCTTATTACCCGCTTTACTTTTGTTATGTTCCGTGTTTTTTGAGCGCATTTGAATTATGTATTGCTCTCGTTTTGGAACTAAAATAAAAGTGCGCCTGTTAACATCACGCTACTCTCCTGCACCTGACTTCGCCTCTTATACACCCGATGACAACGTGATTGTGTTTAAATACAGGAGCCTCACATTTGTTATCCTCTTAAAATTGGCTATGTGTGTGTTTGTGGTGTGTTTGTGGTGTGTTTGTGGTGTGTGTGTTTTCTAAAATGAAGCACATCATCCAGCTGTCTCCTCAGTCAGTGACATCACCTCTAAGTTCCCCTCTTATCTTAGCCTGGTTGTTTAGTTCTCGTCTGCACGCACGCACGCACGCACGCACGCACGCACGCACGCACGCACGCACGCACACACGCACACACACACACACACACACACACACACACACACACACACACACACACACACACACACACACACACACACACACACACACACACACACACACACACACACACACACACACACACACACAGGATTAATCCTGCAGTATGGTTAATTTCCCATTACATTGGGCTGGGTGTGCTTTGCATGGAGAGAATGGAGCATCCTCTGAGGGATGGCTGTGATGTTATTTTGAATGGCCTTTTATTACGTCAGTATACATCAATGGAGAAGCATGACCCCTTTTCTCTGCCTCTGTTATGAATTGTGTGTGTGTGTGTCTAGCTGGAATGTAATGCAATCTTGGTGAGTGCAGTCAGTTCCCTCTAACTCATGATGTGGGTGTATATAGTGACTGTCCTCAGGCTGTGAAGTGGTTCTGCCTGTCACAACGAGACCTAGGCTACCTACTGAAAGTGGACTCAACTCAAGGCAACAGTATAGGAATGTTTGCATGATGGAAAGTATTGCTTGTTTCTTATGTAATTTAGTGAGTGAGTGAGTGAGTGAGTTGTGCTTGGCTCAGGAAGGAGAGCGCACTGCGGTGATAAAAAATTGATCCAGTGTTGCTCTCCTCACATGCACTCTTCTGCCTCAGTCACTCAGTCACTCAGTCACTCAGTCACTCAGTCACTCACTCACTCACTCACTCACTCACTCACTCACTCACTCACTCACTCACTCACTCACTCACTCACTCACTCACTCAATATCTCTTCTCTTCTTTCTCTTTCTCTTATGCTCTATGAACAGTTTGACTTTCATATGTTACCTCATCAGTCCTTTCAATAAGCCATGTTTACATTGCTTTGTAAACGTGGCCCTAACTGCGTAGCAGGAACCAATAGCTTTCAGTCTGTTTGTGTTTCTGGAGGGAAATGTTTGATACCAATTGCTGCAAGTTTGCATTCAGTCATCCAGTTAGAGAGAAGTTCTAATGGAAAGTCCCGGACAGTTAGGCTGTGGTCATTTAGTCCGGCAGTGAAAGAGCAACAACTTGGTGCCCCAGTAGCAACAAACTCCCTCACTGTCAGACTACAACCTGATAACACACACACCTCAGGATTTGTTGCTACTGACAACAGTCTACCTGGGTGAAGGTGGTGTGCTTTTCCACTGCACTCTCAGCTTCACCGCTGGCCCTGTCTGTTTCTAACTGCTTCACCTCTTTCACCCTGACCTGAAGACAAGTGTGTGTGTGTGTGTGTGTGTGTGTGTGTGTGTGTGTGTGTGTGTGTGTGTGTGTGTGTGTGTGTGTGTGTGTGTGTGTGTGTGTGTGTGTGTGTGTGTGTGTGTGTGTGTGTGTGTGTGTGTGTGTGTGTGTGTGTGTGTGTGTGTGTTTTCTGTCAGTGTCCTTGGCAGTGTTGCCAAGCTTCCGGACACCTGTGGATGTAGAGACCACGGGCTGTGTGTGTGTGCGCGCACTGCAAAACGTGAAATCTAAGCAAGCCTAAATATCTTATATTGAGTGATAATTTACTTATAATTAGTATTTGTTTTCTTTCCAAGCTAAGTGATCTAACATTATTAGCAGATCATTTTTCTTATTTTAACCTAAAAAAGGCTTAAAGATATTTGTCCTTAATATGTTAAAATCAGATAAATGAATATTTGCCAATGACGTTAGATAATTTAACTTGGTAAGAAAAATATATATATTTGAAGTGAATTATCACTCAATATAAAATATTTAGGCTTGCTTAGATTTCCCTTTTTGCAGTGTGTGGTGCGTCTAGTGAGTGATATTTATCTTGACGCAGCTTTGTCTCCTCAGCGCTGTCTTGCTACCGTGGCAACGCAAACATCCCACAATCCCCTGGGAGAGTCTTGTGACGCCAGGCGATGGGGTGTTGTATTTGAGGAGCCGTATTGACTCACAGCATCTTACAAGACCGTAAATAAAGATGTAGTCTTTGCCAGCGGAGGGTCTGAACACACACACACACACACACACACACACACACACACACACACACACACACACACACACACACACACACACACACACACACACACACACACACACACACACACACACACACACACACACACACACACACACACACACACACACACACACACACAGGCCTGAGAAAGGGGGTTTAGGTGCCAAGCATAAGGCAAGCTGTGAAGGTACTAAATCTATGATTTTAAAGGAGTATAGGCAGAAACGTGTCATTATTGTAAAAAATGATTTGTATTATTATTAACCCATCCACCCCCCCTGTTCGGAGGACACATATTTTTTGTTTTTTTACAGCTTTTTTTACATACATTTTACATATACATTTTACATACACATTTTGCAGACACATTTTACAGACAGCAATCACATAACAATAATACATGACTAAACACAAGCACCTTAGTCCCACCCCTCAGCCACTCTTATCACATCCCATCTATCACCGTAGACCATCCTCATGTGGTTTCCATGTGCCATATATTTTTTAATTGTGCTGTCATGTTTTACATACTTTTTGAACCTTTCTAATCGTATAGTATCCACAGGTTTTGAGCCAAGGATGAAAACCTTTCCTACAAGTATTATTCTATAATTTATTGACTGACTGTGGCTGTCCAAATCGCCCAACATTGCTATTTGTAAGGTTCATTTTAAGTGAAACTTGCCTCTAAGTAGAGTTGAAGACGTTGCCTTATTTTTTTTAGATTTTTTTTTAGCCTTTATGTAAAATAGAGTCACCATTGAGACCAGGGTCTCTTTCACAAGGGATATACAATTCATAAGACAACATCTAATTTATTGACGGTCCCAAACTAGCCCCAGACATAGGCCATCCAATGTCAAACCAATTTTCCCATGGTTGCGCACCAGCCGGCTGAAACTAATTGGCGAAAGCAATTAGCTAGCACTAGCTAGCCTAGGTAACTTCAAGACACAAGACCTGGTTAACTGTTTAGGTTATCTAGAAGGGTGAGTGAGTGTAACTGGGTCGTTCCACGAAAAGAGTGCCTTTGATATTTTAAGTCTGTTATATTAAATGAAACACCCTTTAATATAGACCACATGGAGAATTCAATTTTATGACTAAAGGCTTGCTAAAGTGCCAAAATTCTGCATTTTGACATGTCCCTCCATCAACCCTGTGTCACTTCAATGAAGAGTTCAACCCACATAACCATTTCTCCAAGTTTTCACCATCATAGTAAAGTCCTAGTTATTTTGTTGCTTTTTAAAGTCATTTCTGAAGATTATTATTTATGTAATGTGTTTAGTGATTCATTTACGTCTGTCCATCATTTTAACATGAACTGAACTCTCGTTTTAATATGGTGAAACTATTCCATTTTAAATCTTTTTTTTTCAGAATAAACATGGAACATCTAATAGATCATAGTGTAAAAGCAGGTGAGCTGGTTCTCCTCTTTTTGGTGTAAAACTGAGCGGATCGAGTCTGTTACCCGTAGATAGAAATGCTAGAACTGTTTTAGCAATTTCTTTTTTTTTGTGAAGCTTGCATTCAATTGCCACTCCCTGTTGCACAGAACAAGCGTCCATTCCCCCTGTCACGAGGGAATTTAAGGCTGATTTAAGAAGAAACCATCAACCCTGTTACGGTCAACCCTGTTTCTTTATTTGGCATTACTATAGTAATATTTTTATTTAACCTCTTGAGATAGGAAAAGTATTTTTTAATGAAGTTGAACATGTGCTCTTTATGTCAATGTTAAAATGAGGTGAAATCAACGGTTTTTGGATCAAGTTACACTTCTCAAAAGGTACCAAATTGGTGAAATGACCCAACTGTGTACTGTTTTGGCAAAGTGAATGTACAAATACTTACCACGTGCGAATACACACACAAGAGACAACCACATTAAAACACCCCCCACCCCACTCCCAAGACAACTCTCGTTTGGCTTCAGTCATGGCCGCTGCATTTCTTAATGACCAAGCTGAAAAATAAAGAAAAAAGGCCAAATCAGAAAGTTCATCCCCCTTTAAACCGGGATTTATTATCTGTGAACATCATAGAAGTAGGTCAAAGTTGCCTCCAAGAACAGGTAACACATCTAAAATCCGCGGATGGCATTTCTCTGAAACAAAAAAATAGATATGTGTGTGACCTGCTGCTGCTGACTATCAGGCAGTGAGGCAGGCTGTTGCTGAGTGAGTGGTGGGAGGGCTGGAGGTGTGTTGAGGAGGTGTGTTGAGAGAGCACTGCAGCATACAGCTTAGTCCACTAATGGCTGAGTCACGTCACATCATGACAACTTTTTACCAGTTGTAGGTAGGCTATTTAACCCATTGGACATTTTAAATGAAAGTTATGGAACAGAAGTTATGGAATTCCCTTGCGGGCTTCTGTTATGGGGAAAAGTCCTCAATGAAACTAACATTAAATGTGGAGAATTATACATTTGCATCTTTTGGCCATCAAGTAGCCTATTCATTTATACAGTACCAGTCAAAAGTTTGGACACGCCCACTCATTCAAGGATTTTTCTTAATTTTTTTGTATTTTCTACATTGTATAATAATAGTGAAAACATAAAAATTATGAAATAACACATTTGGAATCATGTAGTAACCTAAAAAGTGTTAAACAAATTGTTTACTAAGAATGTAAACAATACATTCTTCAAAGTAGCCACCCTTTGCCTTGATGACAGCTTTGCACACTCTTGGCATTCTCTCAACCAACAGTCTTGAAGGAGTTCCCACATATGCTGAGCACTTGTTGACTGCTTTTACTTCACTCTGCGGTCCAACTCATCCCAAACCATCTCAATTGGGTTGAGATCGGGTGATTGTGGAGGCCAGGTCATCTGATGCAGCACTCCACCACTCTCCTTCTTGGTCAAATAGTCCTTACACAGCCTGGAGGTGTGTTTTGGGTCATTGTCCTGTTGAAAACAAATGATAGTCCCACTAAGCGCAAACCAGATGGGATGGCGTATCACTACAGAATGCTGTGGTAACCATGCTAGTTAACTGTGCCTTGAATTTTTAATAAATCACTGACAGTGTCACCAGCAAAGCACCCCCACACCATCACACCTCCTCCTCAATGCTTCACGGTGGGAACCACACATGAACTAATTTAATCATAGCAGTCAAATGAGTTAAATCGGCAGTCATTGATGTCTTGCAACATATTCAAATGAGTTTATTATGTCATAGTTCGCAACCAAATTTTGCTTCTAATGTCATTACAGATCACGTCAATCTTCCTTCTTAATTGGCTCAATAACGTTATGGAAAAAGGTTTATTGTATAAATGTGGCAACTCTCTTGCTGTGGGAAAAAAAATTGAGCTAGTTTTCAGGCCTTTTGGGTGGGTTTTGAGTGTTTATTGGGCTGGAAAGGTTAAATAGACCTGGAAACCCTGGACAGATGTAACGGCGAGAATCTGTCAAGGATCACGTAGAATTATGTGATTACAAACAGCAGTAGTTCCTGGTTTGAGGTTTTTCGTTATTGATTATTTGGACAAATCAGGATTTGGTGAAGGCGGTGCTTAAAATGGTGCAGTGATTTTCAATCCCGTCAAACCTGATGATAAGCGGTTTCCACTAGATTCCACAGACACAGAGTAAAAATTGGCTATATCTCCATCCTGCTCTGTTGACTGTGGACTGGTTGTACCACCATAGACACTTTAGCTTTGAAATATTGAAAAGTGCCTGAGCTGTGTGTGTGGAAATTAACTTTGTAAATGTATCCCAGGCATAAACAAAAAAAAGCTTAACCCCTCCCCCATGCCTCCCTCCTGGTTCGCAGGGGGTAGAGATATCTTCCCTAGAATAAATCAATCTCAACAGCCTGGCCAGTGTCAACTATGGATCCCTGACTGTGTGTGTGAACCAAACTGCAGGGTTATCTGACTGTGTGCACATACGCATGTCTGTGTGTGTCTGTGTCTGTGTGTGTTAAGAGGGGTGAAAGTGAGGTTTCTGGGGCTGGGACAGAGCGAGGCAGATGTACAACCCTGTTCCATTGAGGTGTCTGGGATACGAGGAGTTCCACCATAAATCTACATCCTCCCCTCCATCCATTCACCCCTCCACTTGGAGAGCGATAATCGTTACTTGTCCCCCAGTTTAATGAGATAGAGAGATTTGTGGCTGACACGTCCGCATCACTCTATAAATCTGTCCTAATGAGTGGCCTTAGTGTCACGCCCTGACCTTAGAGATACTTTTTTATTCTCTATTTGGTTAGGTCAGGGTGTGACTTGGGTGGGCAAATCTATGTTTCTATTTCTTTGTTGGCCTAGTATGGTTCCCAATCAGAGGCAGCTGTGTATCGTTGTCTCTGATTGGGGATCATACTTAGGCAGCCCTTTTTCCCACCTTAGAGTGTGGGATATTGATTTTGTTAGTTACTGTGTAGCCTGCAGAACGTTACTTTCGTTTATATTTTGCTGTTTTTTGGTGTTCATCTAATAAAGTAAGATGTACGCTTACCACGCTGCACCTTGGTCTCCTCATTCCATCAACGGACGTGACACTTAGCCCTTCTTAGCCCTACACCCACCTATAGATCCCCACGGCATGACCCACACTCATGTCAATAATACCTTCATAGCATCCATAAACATCCACGTACTCGGCTCCCCTCACACCAAACCCCTTCTGCCCCTAAACCCATACCTTACTCCCCCCGTGACCTTACCTCTGTCCTGAACGCATGCTTTCACAACACACATTCCTCAGGGTGTAGGAATCCTGTTTCAAGTACAGACCTCACCTGAAGGTCCACACACACACACACACACACACACACACACACACACACACACACACACACACACACACACACACACACACACACACACACACACACACACACACACACACACACACACACACACACACACACACACACACACACACACACACACACACACACACACATTCCCGTGTTGTGTGAGCTCCTATCCCACTCTCCCAGGGCCATTATTAGATGTGCGTGTTAGGAGGTTTGCATATCCCTGAACTTAACCATGGAGCCACATGTTAATCTATATTACCTGTTTATTACCTAATCTGTGTATTACTTTGATAAATGTTTCACTAGTGTTTAGGAGATTAAATGAAGGAGAAGAAATGGATCCGTAGGAAACTAAGACGTGTTTAGTGTCATGGGATAGAGCTTGCTGTTGGTTGACTACAGTATCCATTGCATGACCCCAGGTTAGGAACTTTGAAAGATATTTCCCTCGTGTTAGGGAGAAGAAATGGAACTAGGTCCTCATAGAAACTAAGCTGAGTTCAGTTTAATTGAAACCAGTGTTGAATTGCTGTTGGGCAAATCGGACCAAATCTGTAACAATCATAGACGTCTCTGTTTCATAAGTTTGTACATCAGAGTAGAGTACAGTAGAGTTCAGTACAATACAGTAGTACATTAAAGTATAGTTCATTACAGTACAGTAGAATACAGTACAGTAAATTATACTCTACTCTAGTGTGCTTTACTATACTGTACTAAACCGTACTCTACTCTACAGTACAGTACTGTATTGTACTGACCTTTTCTTTATTTTCTTGTACTGTACTGTGCTGTCCAAACTTGTGAAACAGATGTCTATGATTGGTTCAGATTTGGACTGACCAAATTTCAACTACTTTTCAACGTCCTTGGATGTCTAATGTTGGTCGGTGCTCAGTGAATGGGAGGACTGGTTACAGTAAATGGAAAGAGAGGGGGTTCATGAGTAGGTGTCAGCAAGATGACGTTAATTGGAGAGAGAAGAGAGGGGGTTGTCCAGACTGGTTTCATACACTTGCTTTGACCAGCTATGAGCTGACAGTGTGCCAGTGGAAGGGAGGACAGTAGCATGTGACCCAACTGTGGTTAGTGTCTGACTATTATGAATTCCTATTGTAGCCAATTCAGTTCTGATTTGGTAACAGAACGGCACGTTTTAATCACTTAATAAATCATAAACCAAATTGCAATCAGCAAAAACACTATAACTAATTGGTAGGTCTACCTTTACTTGTTACTTCTGTGAACTTTCATTATCCTCCCTCCTCATGAGAGAGAGAAATTTGAAAATATCTTAAAGAAAGACAAGACACTTGGTAATATTTCTTAAACTTACAGATGGTAAATAATTTCCGCAAAACTAAATATAAATGTTGATATTATTTGGCACGGTCTTTTGATGTATTTCTAGTATCTTTTAGGACTTTTTCTGGTAGATGTTGTCTAAGACCCCTTTTCTGTCTGTTCTACCAGAAATCAAAGCCTTTGCTTATTCTTAATTTTTAGGATAGAAAATGGTTGAAAAAATGTATATATTCATTAATTTCACAAACATCTACTCTTATCTATCATTTGACACCAAATTGTATATTCTCCTATGAACTTCACATGCTAGCGCTCATGGGGCTTTTTACACGGAAATGCCCTATTGTTAACATTGCAAGGCCCCAGCCAGGTTGGGTGACTTGGGAGGTAACCTAACTGGGTGGAATGCAGAACAGAGCTCATCTGTTAAAACATTCATCTAGCCGACAACTCCATGTTTTGGAGTCATATATTATTACTGTCTGTCCAGCCCTGTTAAAGTATACACACCTGCATTAGTCTGGACTGGAACCCAAAAGTCTCTCCCATTTGTTGTTTGGTTTTAGGCTATAGACAACTTTTAACTTAGTGTTTGGGATTTAACATTGTAACACTTTAAATGGGTATCATTTGGAACATTTTGGAGCATACTGCTGGAACATTAAATCCCCAAAAGGAAAAGAAAAAATGGATTTAATTATTGATGTAAGCAAACATGGAAAGAGCCTTAAATTACTAATGAGACCAGCCCATTGGTACTGGTGGCCGACACACACACACACACACACACACACACACACACACACACACACACACACACACACACACACACACACACACACACACACACACACACACACACACACACACACACACACACACACACACACACACACACACACACACACACACACACACACACACACACACACACACACACACACACACAGATGAGACTAGAACAGGGCCTATGAATATAGCTGTCATCAGTGCAATTTAAGGATATCATTTTTTTTATCCTTAAGGTAGGAATAAAGAACTCTCCGTTCTTAAGTCCTAGATTTTGGGCACAAACCTAGCATCAACATGATATGATCTAGGCCAGTGATCATCAAATAGATTCAGCAGCGAGACAATTGTTTCTTGAACGGATGTCAGGGGACTGGAACATAATTACAAATAATTTGTAGACTGCAAATTGACATGTAAGCAGCCCAAACAGATATAATATTTGACTAAAACATAATCATTTCAAACCTTGCTTACATTTGTATATGATCACATATATTATGCGTGGGAATACTTTGTAACAGATTTCCAAAATTACTTGGAGCTGATTTGCGGGTGTTTTTACAGTCTTTTATGTCAACAATAATTTTTGCTCAGAAAACTTTGGGGGCCGGTTGGGAAACTCTGATCTAGGCTAATTTCCTTCTCTTCTCTGTCTGACATTCTTTCTCTACTCTTTTATTCCTTTTTTTCAGTTATTCAAATTCAGCCACTTCAGAATGTGTTTCATCCTGTGTGTGTGTGTGTGTGTGTGTGTGTGTGTGTGTGTGTGTGTGTGTGTGTGTGTGTGTGTGTGTGTGTGTGTGTGTGTGTGTGTGTGTGTGTGTGTGTGTGTGTGTGTGTGTGTGTGTGTGTGTGTGTGTGTGTGTGTGTGATCTCCCTTCCAGGCCTGCGGTAGTGCTGAGTCAGGTAGAGAGTGTATAATTACACATATAGGTGCCCATCAGCAGTCTATGGCTGTAGCCTAGTAGCTCTGCTAACAATAAGGCCTCCTGTACTCTGTAGAGCTCAATAGCCACACCAGTCACTCCTCACTTTCTCCGTTTCTCATATCAGTGGAGGGGCTCTATAGGGCTGAGGCACGATAAGTAGCATTCTATTTTTCATCTTCATTTATTTACAAAAACGTTGCCTGCTGTATACTTTACAGTAGTGAATAAAGTGTTTATCCAGTTAGGTCAGTTGTGGATGAGGTAGGTCTGAGGAACTATGAGTAAGCCTCTATTGTTGTCTTTATTAGCCACTAAAACTGGGCCTGATACATAGTTCAGCTCTTCCCAAACTTTATTTCCTGCTGACGTCTGTCAAACTCCCACCTAAAACAGAGGTTTACCGCCCCACCAATTAAACAGAAGCAAATGGGTCGTTCCACCTCAAAAAGCACAAGAAAGAGGATTTCGACACCCACCATCTCAGATTGTTCTGAAATCATTTTTTGTAGTTAGTAACAGATACGGTTAGCATTATAGAAATATAATTTGATCACTGAGAAATTAACCTGTTTGGGGTGCAGCCCGACACCGGTACACTTATGACAACATCCAGCTCAAGTGCAGGGCGCGCAATTCAAAAGCTATTTTTTAAAAATATTTAACTTTCACACATTAACAAGTCCAATACAGCATATGAAAGGTAGACATCTTGTGAATCAAGCCAACATGTCCGATTTTTAAAATGTTTTACAGGGAAGACAAAATATGTAAATCTATTAGCTAACCACGTTAGCAAAAGACACCACTTTCTAACACCATCAGTTTTTACCTCCATCACCAGCTATCACTAATTCGACCAAATAAAGATATATATAGCCACTAACCAAGAAACAACTTCATAAGATGACAGTCTGATAACATATTTATTGTATAGCATATGTTTTTTTTGAAAAATGTGCATATTTATGGTATAAATCATAAATTACATTTCAGCTACAATCAGAAATTGCACCGAAAGCAGCCATAACATTTACAGACACCAACATCAAATACCTAATTACTCCTCATAAAACATATCTGAGAAATACATACTGTGCAGCAATTGAAAAACAGGATTCTTGTGATTCCAGACAATATTTCCGATTTATTAAATGTTTTACAGCGAAAACAAAATGTAGCGCTATATTAGCATAGCCACATTAGCCAGACACACTTGGGCGCGCATGACCAGTTGACATGCACGACAGATATATGAAATAACATTATAAATTGGGTCTTACTTTTGCTGATCTTTCATCAGAATGTTGATCAATGTGTCCTTTGTCCAGATGAGTCGTTGTTTGGATTCATAATGGCAACTTTCCACCTTAATTTAGCATGGGTACCGGTCCACTGGCACGGATCTGTCCAACATAAATAAATTCAGAGAACGGAACACGGCAAAACTCCCGAAAAAATTCAAATAATCTGATTAAACTATATTGAAAAAACATACATTACGATGATATGGTCTCATTTATCAACTAAAAACCGAGCCCGTCCAAAACGGCAGCAAAACAGAACCCAATGTCACTCCCAAGTCGCGCGTTTCAGACTTCCGGAATTGGTCGGTCACGCCAAAGAAATAGCTATTATTCAACCTCTAAACAAGATGAACACAAAATTCCTTCTCTCACACCCTCTTGACACCCAGAGGAAGGCGTCTGAAGTGTCCGTAGGGTCCTACGTCAAATGACCATGTATAGGCATAACGTTGAAGAGAGCAGAGATTTCTGACATTCTACTTCCTGGTCAGGGAAAGTGCTGCCAAATGACTTCTGTTCCACTCAGAGAAAAAATTAAAACGGTTTTAGAAACTAGAGACTGTTTTCTATCCAATAGTATTAATAATATGCATATTGTAAGAGCAAAAATTGATTAAGAGGCCGTTTGAAAATTGGCACATATTTTCTAGTTTTTCCAATACGCCCCCTGCAGCCATAACAGGTTTTTAAGATACTTGATCGCACCCAAATTGGACATTTTAATTTATAGTATTCAGATGATATTCAATAAATATAGCACCAACATCTGGTTTGGACCAAACTTCTTCCTGCCATTGAGTAAGACATGAGGAATCCCAAAGAAATGGTCAAAAGCCACAACATACCCCCCCCCCCCCCACACCCCATGCCAATCCCACCCCATCAACCAAGTATCAGCTCTCTATGTTTTACAAGTATTATAAAGCTGTGGCTTGGAGTATTACTTCTCCATACTATGTCATGTATTCCCTGTTCAGAGAAATTAATAATTGAAGTCACTTACATTATTTACCATAAAGTAGTATCACTATATGCTGCTGTTCATGTTATACTGCCACACTCTTTTATACATTTTTCTGGTATCTTGTGTTTATTAAATAGATCACACCATTCCCTTTGCAACTTTGTGCAGAAAACCAATAGATTTGGCTCATTGTGAAAATAAATTGTGTCGTCATTGTCACATTTCAAGCCAGTCCTCCATGAAAGAAATTCAGTTTGTCCTAACCTAATGCTTAAACCCAACTATCATTGAATAGTCCAATAAGTGGCCGATCTATGAGATGGCTATCCCTATGCAATTCTCAAATGAACACTTTTCCTAAAAGCCCAAAACGTTGATGGAGAAATGAGCTAAGGACTAAAAAGTCGTTACAATCCTAATAAAATTATTAATTGCATGGCAGTCTTATGTTTTTCAATAAAATTATCAAAAAACAGCTCTTTGTATTGTGATTAGTGATATTTACCAGTAAACACAACGCAACCCAATACCAACCCAATACCGTGCTCTCCGGTGCCGCTTGCCATGGGGCAGCAGAGGGAAAAGTCTATGACTAGGGTGGCTGGAGTCTTTGACAATTTTTAGGGCCTTCCTCTGACACTGCCTGGTATAGAGGTCCTGGATGGCAGGAAGCTTGGCCCCAGTGATGTACTAGGCCATTCACACTACCCTCTGTAGTACCTTGCGGTCGGAGGCCGAGCTGTTGCCATACCAGGCAGTGATGCAACCAGTCAGGATGCAACCAGTCAGGATGCTCTCGATGGTGCAGCTGTAGAATCTTTTGAGTATCTGAGGGCCCATGCCAAATCTTTTCAGTCTCCTGAGGGTGAATAGATTTTGTCGTGCCCTCTTCACGACTGTCTTGGTGTGCTTGGACCATGTTAGTTTGTTGGTGATGTGGACACCAAGGAACTTGAAGCTCTCAACCAGCTCCACTGCAGCCCCGTTGATGAGAATGGGGGCGTGCTCGGTCCTCTTTTTCCTGTAGTCCACAATCATCTCCTTTGTCTTAATCACGTTGCACATTACGGCCAGGTCTCTGACCTCCTCCCTATAGGTGGTCTCATCGTCGTCGGTGTTTAGGCCTACCACTGTTGTGTCATCAGCAAACTTAATGATGGTGTTGGAGTTGTGCCTGGCCGTGTAGTCATGAGTGAACAGGGAGTACAGGAGGGGACTGAGCACGCACCCCTGAGGGGCCCCTGGGCTGAGGATCAGCGTGGTGGATGTGTTGTTACCTACCCTTACCACCTGGAGTGGCCCATCAGGAAGTCCAGGATTAATTTCAGAGGGAGGAATTTAGTCCCAGGGTCCTTAGCTTATTGATGAGCTTTGAGGGCACTATGGTGTTGAACGCTGAGCTGTAGTCAATGAATAGCATTCTCACATAGGTGTTCCTTTTGTCCAGGTGGGAAAGGGCAGTAGGAGTGCAATAGCGATTGCATCATCTGTGACACAGTCTTAAGGAACTCCTGGTGCCCTCATGCATGTTTCAGTGTTATTTGCCCCGAAGCGAGCATAGAAGTAGTTTAGCTTGTCTGGTAGGCTCGTGTCACTGGGCAGCTCTCGGCTGTGCTTCCCTTTGTAGTCTGTAATGGTTTGCAAGCCCTGCCACATCCGACGAGCGTCAGAGCCGGTGTAGTACAATTCAATCTTAGTCCTGTATTGACGCTTTGCCTGTTTGATGGTTTGTCGGAGGGCATAGCAGGATTTCTTATAAGCTTCCGGGTTAGAGTCCCTCTCCTTGAAAGCAGCAGCTCTAGCCTTTCGCTCAGTGCGGATGTTGCCTGTAATCCATGGCTTCTGGTTGGGGTACGTACGTACGATCACCGTGGGGACGACATCATCGATGCACTTATTGATGAAGCTAATGACTGATGTGGTGTGCTCCTAAATGCCATCGGAGGAATCCTGGAACATATTTCAGTCTGTGCTAGCAAAATAGTCCTGTAGCTTAGCATCTGCTTCATCTGATCACCTTTTTATTGATCTAGTTACTGGTGCTTTTTTCCCCTCTGGTTGCACATTTAACATGCTGGTGGAAATGAGCTAAAACAGATTCAAGTTTCCTTGCATTAAAGTCACCGGCCAGTAGAAGCGACGCCTCTGGATGACCGTTTTCCTGTTTGTTTATGGCTGTATGGTCTTAGTGCCAGCATCGGTTTGTGGTGGTAAATAGACAGCTACGAAGAATATAGATGTAAACTCTCTAGGTAGATAGTGTTCCTTTTATCATGAGATACTCTACCTCAGATGAGCAAAACCTTGAGACTTCCTTAGATATCGTGCAGCAGCTGTTGTTTACAAAAATACATAGTCCACCTCCTGTTGTCTTGCCATACGCCGCTGTTCTATCCTGCCAGTACATAGTATAACCAGCCAGCTGTATGTTGATAGTCGTTCAGCCACAACTCTTTGAAGCATAAGATCTTCCGCGTAGGTCATCGATTTATTCTCAACAGATTGCAAGTTTGCTAGCAGAATGGAAGGAAGTGGGGGTTTATTCGATCGCCTACTAATTCTCAGAAGGCAGCCCGCCCTCTGGCCCCTTTTGCTCTGCCTCCTCTTCACGCAAATCACGGGGATCTGGGCCTGTTCCCGAGAAAGAAATATATTGTTCGCGTCGGGCTCGTCAGACTCGTTAAAGGAAAAAAAATATTCTGCCAGTCCGTGGTGAGTAATCGCAGTCCTGATGTCCAGAAGTTATTTTCGGTCATAAGAGACGGTAGCGGCAACATTATTTACAAAATAAGTAAAACATTTTTTGCAAAGAAACGAACAAAAACACAATCGGTTGGGGACACATAAAACGTCAGCCTTCTTCTCCGGCTCCATTGTTGTGATTAAGTTTAAAAGAAGGACAAACTGAATTACTTTCATGGAGGACTGGCTTGAATTGTGAAGATGACAACACAATTTATTTTCATAATGAGACAAATCTTTTGGTTTTCTACCCAAAGTTGCAAAGGAAATGCTGTGATCTATTTAATAAACACAATTGACCAGCATAATGGATAAAAGAGTGTGGCGGTATAACAGGAACTACGGAATCTAGTGGCCACCTGCTACTTTCACAGTACTGTTTGGTAAATAATGCAAGTGACAGAGATATTTTTCTGAACAGGGGAATAAAACATTACTAGATTCACAGGAAATACATGACATAGTATGGAGAAGTGATATGTAACGATTGAAAAGGAATCAGCTGTGACCCACCAGTTGTCCCTGACCCACCATTTGGAAAACACTGGTCTAGTGAACATAACTGTTAAGTTAGTTAAATCAGCCAAAAACAGTGAATTTAGTCAGGCCAGTGAGTGGATGAGGTAGGGGTGAGTCATTAGTGTGAGCAAAACCTATATTCTTCTCTTGGTATGATTAAACCATACCATAACCTCTGATTGGGCATGACTATATAAACCGTTTTGCCCAGATGTGTGCTTTTTCTGTGGTTTAGAGTAGGAACCTGTCATCAAGTCACTGTCCCACTGACGGACTCTGACTGATGATGATGAGAAGTCAACTCCTTTGTCAGTATTGCCATGCTTGGTAGCTAGTTGATGATCGTTGGGATTTCACCCAGACTGTGGTTTTCACATTGTGCTGTTCGGCTGCAGGACTGACACTCTGAATGTCTTGTGTGTCTGTCTCTGTCGGTCTGTCCGTTAGCCTTATTGTTGTTGGTGTTTATACTCTATGTTGCTACTGTTGGTTTATATGTATCCAACTGGGTGGTTACTCTGCATCTTTTAAACTGAATGAGATGTTGCTCAACAATGCCTAGCTGGCATATGCCTTGTCATTTCACAGAGCCGTAGAGACACAGGTGTCCACATTATTAACTAACCACTAAAACACTGTTGACAGGCTTTGAGAACACATATTTATTATAAAATATGTTTTCATTCTTGCAGCAAATAAACCCACAAACCTGGAGGATATAAGGCTTCAGCAAGCCAATCAGTATAATGAGTTGATATTGATGTCTGTAGCAGTGAAGTGTTCTTCTATATGAGTGGCTGAAGCCACTTATTACCACAGTTTATGATGCCTCCTGCTAAATCATTAGCATCTGAATAGTGCTACCACAGACAGACAGAGGGGATATTTTCAAAGAGGCTCTGCCGATCGGTCACATGTGTTTGGGATTTGTTCAGAGAAATATTTGCCAAATTAATGTGCTGTGAAATGCATTATTCATGAGTTGTTTTGGCGCTCCATTCGCCGGAAAACCAGGCAACCACTCAGTCTAATTAGCAAGCTGTGTCCAACCTGGACTCAGGGGTAGATGTAACATATTAAATGTAAATCCGGGACGTGCAATTTAGTATGATATGTTACATTTCGCATGGCGTGTATTCATTTTGGATGTCCGTCATCCATTTGGTATGATATGTTACGTATTACAATTTATATGATATGTCACGAATTGCGATTCGTACAATATGTTACAAATGTGCAAAACATATGAAATGTTACCAATTCCAATTTGTTGCGAAAACGTTAGCTAGGTGGCTAACGCCAATGTTAGCTAGATAGGTAACATTAGCTAGGCTAGGGGTTAGGATTAGGGATAAAGATTAGGGTTAGGGTTAAAGTTAAGTTTAGGAGTTGGTTACAGGGTTAAGGTTAAGGTGAGGGGAATGGTTAGCTAACGTGCTAAGTAGTTGCAAAGTAGCTAAAAAGTAGTAAGTAGTTGCAAAATTGCTAATTACCAAAAATTATAACGTTGTCCGTGATGAGATTTGAATATGTAACCTTTGGGTTGCTAGACATTTGCGTTATACCTCCACCCATCAACCTGACCAACCAACCAACCTACTTTCGTTATTTACTCAAGTAACCTTCTGTCTTATGTAACCATACCAAATTTGAGTGTCCCGAATGTACTTTTACTATGTTACGCCTAGTCTATGAGACCAGGCTGTCTAGAGAGGCCAGAGCAGCCTGGCCCCCTCTGTGTGAGAGAAAAAACGTCACACACACACACACACAGCTATACAGACTGTGAGACAGGAGAAAAAACCTGCCTCTACCTCCACACACAGGGACCTTTCTGCTTTTTTTGTTTTGCTAAGACCTCCTAATAAACTAAACCTTTCGTTGAAGTTTTGTTGTTGTTCAAACCTCTTTATTACATTGTCACAGACCGTAAAGGTTAATCCGCTCGAGTCTGAGGTGTGGTCCTGTTTGAAAAGTTCTCCAGGAATTAAAGTCCTTTTTAGGCCAGCATGTGGAGGCTTGAGTTCACAGATCTTATTTCCTCCAGGGCCTGTGACCACTCCCTGTTCTCTACTGCAGTCAGTCAGTCAGTCAGTCAGTCAGTCAGTCAGTCAGTCAGTCAGTCAGTGCAGCTCTGTAGGAGGACAAAGCTACTGCTAATCACTTCTGCATGTGAACACATATGCTTAGATATGGCCTACTGCAGGATGCAGTTTTGTGGGCTTTTTATGTCTGTGGTCAGAGTGTCAGAATGTGACAGCTTCTTGTCTTTCTCCTCCTCAGACATCCAAGGAAGTTAGAAACTGCTAGGCTGCTTGCTCTGGACTGTTGCTAAATAAAGGTACAAGAAGACTGCACACTCAGATCTACAGTACGCTCCCATGTGGTTTATTGAAACAACATTTTGTAATGTTTCTCGACTCTTGAGTCTTCTTTTATTTTTTGCTGAGCCTGAGCCTTGACCTCTAGCACCTGCTCCAAACCACTGGACGTGTGTGTCATCTTGTCTTCACTACATGCTCTGTAGTGGAGACATCCGGTGGTGCGGTTATGTTGTCAGAACCCTGCTGGATGCAGATGACGATGATTTGACCTAATTGGCTGTTTTATTAGTCTTATCTGTCTCACTTGTGGAGCTGCTCTGAACGATGGAGGGACAGAAGAAGAATAGAGGGAATGGATGTTAGAGGACAAAAGAAAGTTTAATCAACAGTTTTATTATAGCGTTATCGCTGTCCCACCTGGGGCAGAATGGTCATAAAACAGACGGCCTGACAAGACGGACAGAACCAACAAAGCCGGTAATGAGTGTCAAGCCGAACAAACAAAGCGAGCGTGAGGACGACATAAATATGTGGAGCCCATTGTGACAGACTATGTTGTTGTACATTACCGATAGGAGCAGCAATCAGTGTCTCTGGGGTGCAAAGCAAGAGGAGCCCAGAGGAATACATGTGTGACCATTGTAACAATGAGTCTCCCCAAAGTGCAGATGGGACCAGGGTGGTTGGTGCCAGCTGTTTACTGTCTCTGTCTCTGCCCGGGGGTGAGAGTGGCACAGCAGGCAGAGCCGTGCCCGTCGCTAGGGCACTGCCTACTGTCCAGACCGCCAGAATGACACTCATTATCACACTGTTTACTTCAGGGAGCTGGGGGTGATACTTACACTGGTACTGGCTGTTGGTGTGTCAAGGACTGTGTGTGTTTGCCTGTGAGTGAGGACAAAAGGGAGAACAGAGATTTTGTTTTAATGTTTGTGTTTCACAGAGAAAGAGAACGTATTTGAAACTCTGTGTGTGTGCGTCATCTTTGAGGGTGTGTGTGCTGTACACTGGCCTTTGTTCCTCATTGTTCTCCTCTCTTCCATGTGACTACTCAGTGACAAGGGATACTCAATCTCTCTCTCGCTCTTTGATTGTACAATAATAGTTTTGAGCCTTGGTGTCAACAGTGCTTTCTCTCTGAGGGGCGGGGATAGATTTGAATTAGCATGTAGCACAGTTAGTGTGGGCACACATCCACCCATACCGCTCCTTGCTTTTCACTGCCTAAGGGGCAGGTGTTGGATCGGATTCATATCCTAAAGCACATGCGGAAAGTTTTCCCATATCCTTTATTCTAAGGTGTGTCTGACGTACAGTAAGTAGGTGTGTCTTTGTGAAAGTGAATGTGTGTATGCGTGTTCCCCTCTATGAACAGCTGTGGAGTACATATGGAGGCCTCTTCATGCTCTGCTTGTCTTGGGCCCTGTGCTGTATACAGGCCGACACTGTAACTCATACAGATACAAACAGTCTTTTACACACAGACGGAAAGATATATGCTGCCTGTGTGTCGGTGTAGGCTTTGATGCTGATCACTTGAGGAAAACCTGTACTGAGTCTGTTGTGCTCTGTCGAGTGTAGATATGTGTTCCTGTCCCCCTGAGAGCTGACCCTAGTAGCTTGGCTGACATTAAACTAGACAAATGTCACCATTGAATGACCATCACCTCTACTGTACGGTGGAAACTTAGAATTGGTTGGCATGGACCACTGTGTACTTGCTTGTGTGAATCTGTGTGCGTTTGCGTCAGCAGTCATGCTACCAGCAAAAAGATTGTAATCAGATTAAAGATACTTTTGAAAAACTGCGTACTTGTGTGAATCTGTGTGCGTTTGCGTGAGCGTGCATGTGTGTGTGAATCTTTGTGAATGTGTGTGTGTGTTTAGAGTGATCTATCAAGTGAGTTAGTAGCCACAGGAATGTGTCTATGGTTACCATGGTTAGAGGTTATCAGGGCAAGGAGCTCTCTCTTCTGAGGAAGAACACCTGATTATTCACCCTATTCAATCCTAGAACAAGCTGTGGCAAGAGTCAGCCTTAGCCTTCAGAGCACCAGACTAGACCTGTGTGTCAGTGTTTGTTTCTTCCATTGGAATAATGATGAGTGTGTGTAGCAAGTAGCCATGTTGGAGGCTTCATGATGATGATGAGAGGCATGAAAAGAGAAGGGAAGTGAGAGAAGGGAAGGGCACATGTCTGTAATCACTGTTCTGTCTCTCTGGGTGGATCTGGGCTGAACTAGGAGATAAGGAGCAAAAGCAGAGCAGCATTGAGCAACTTAGGGTGGGTTGAGGGGATGGGGTCCGGGCGGGGGATATTTCTGGGCTGCTTTTTGTCTGTTCTCTGAGACTTTTGGGTGTGGAGGGCCTGGGTGGATATTTGTGTTTTTGAAAACCTGGAAAGTGGTGATGGATGTGTTTCTGAACATGTGTCAGTGGTCTGTGTGGATCCTCCACACCTTTCACACAACCACATAGATGAGTGTTAGTCAGGCCTTGAAATGCCACTGTAAGGATGTGGTGAAGTCGACCTGAAGACAGTTGGGGTTGGAGAAGCTGTCAGAGGCTGCTGGACGTCTCATTGACATACTTACATTATCCCAGGATAGATGTGCACGATTAATTACGTATGATATTTCATGCTGTTGTTGGTGGCATGTTGGCATGCTGTTGTTGGTGGCATGTTGGCATGCTGTTGTTGGTGGCATGTTGGCATGCTGTTACAGGGCGGCAGGTAGCCTAGCGGTTAAGAGCATTGGGCCAGTAACCGAAAGGTGGATGATTCGAATCACTGAGCCAACTAGGTGAAAAATCTGCTGAAAGAGTTTGTATAATAAAAAAAAATTCTCCAGAAGGTAGGGGTCATAGTCACTTTTCCTAAGTCACTTTTATTGTATATTAGAATAGAATATGTTTTAAACACTACTACATTAATGTGGATGCTACCGTGATTATGGATAATCCTGAATGAATTGTGAATAATGATGAGTGAGAAAGTTACAGAGGGTCAAAGATCATACCCCCAAGAAATGCTACTCTCTCGAAATTACCAAAAAACAGGGGATTTGACCCTCTGTAACTTGCTCACTCATCATTATTCACAATTCATTCAGGATTATCCATAATCACGGTAGCATCCACATTAATGTAGTAGTGTTTAGAAACATATTCTATTCTAATATACAATAAAAGTGACTCCAAAATGAGCTCAACGTAACACACCGGGAGTCAGAAAGCAGGTGCAGAAGGTGAAGTGAATAATGAACTGATGACATGAGAAGAGTACTGAATGTGGGACAAAACAATAACACCTAAGCACTGATGACAACTGAGGGTAGTGATGAAGTCCAGGTGTGCCTAATGATGGGACACAGTCCACCAGGTACTGAAGCCGACCCCCACGACGTTGGGAGTCCAGGAGGGATCTGACGGCATAGGCAGGGCTTCCCTCAACATCCAGGGGAGGTGGAGGGGTGTCGTGGGAGACAGCATCAGCCAGGTGCACCAGGAACCATCGGTCTGAGGAGGGAAACATGAAAATAGGGTCGGATCCGGTAGTTAGTGGGGAGCTGTAATCGGTATGTTAACTCAATGACCCTCCGGAGGACATTGAAATGCCCCACAAACTCAGCTTCCGACAGCGCAAGCGGAGCAGGAGGTTCCTGGTGGAGAGCCAGACACGATCACCAGGATGGAACACGGGAGCCTCACTACGGTGGCGGTCCGCCTGGTCCTTCTGTCGGTTGACGGCGCATTGGAGCCTCTCGTGGGCAGCGTTCCAAACCTCCTCTGCACGCCGGAACCACTCATCCACCGCAGGGGCTTCGGTCTGGCTCGGTGTCCACGGGGCCAGGGCCGGCTGGTACCCCAGGACGCACTGGTAGGGAGACAGCTCGGTGGAGGAGTGACAAAGTAAGTTCAGAGGCCCACTTCCCCTGCCGGTCCTGACAGTGACTTCTAAGGAACCTCCCCAGTTCCTGGTTGGTCCTCTCCACCTGCCCATGGGACAGAGGCCAGTATCCAGATGTGAGACTGACCATGACCCCCAGCTTCTCCATGAAGGCTCTCCCACAGTGAGACTGAGTGGTGCTGTGATGTGCGTAATTGTGCCGGATCCCAATGGTCGCGTATCCGGGGCTTGGGACAGGAAAAGTAGAGGAGAGCGGGTATGAGGTTAAGTTCAGGGAGGAAGCGAGGGCCTGGTCGATGATGTTCCCAGTGGCACCGGAGTCCCTTCCACTGGTCTCCTGCTACTGTCCTCCCTTCCACTGGTCTCCTGTTACTGTCCTCCTTTCCACTGGTCTCCTGCTACTGTCCTCCCTTCCACTGGTCTCCTGCTACTGTCCTCCCTTCCACTGGTCTCCTGCTACTGTCCTCCCTTCCACTGGTCTCCTGCTACTGTCCTCCCTTCCACTGGTCTCCTGCTGCTGTCCTCCCTTCCACTGGTCTCCTGCTACTGTCCTCCCTTCCAATGGTCTCCTGCTACTGTCCTCCCTTCCACTGGTCTCCTGCTACTGTCCTCCCTTTCACTGGTCTCCTGCTACTGTCCTCCCTTTCACTGGTCTCCTGCTACTGTCCTCCCTTCCACTGGTCTCCTGCTACTGTCCTCCCTTCCACTGGTCTCCTGCTACTGTGCTCCCTTCCACTGGTCTCCTGCTGCTGTCTTCCCTTCAACTGGTCTCCTGCTACTGTCCTCCCTTCCACTGGTCTCCTGCTACTGTCCTCCCTTCCACTGGTCTCCTGCTACTGTCTTCCCTTCCACTGGCCACCTGCTACTGTCCTCCCTTCCACTGGTCTCCTGCTACTGTCCTCCCTTCCACTGGTCACCTGCTACTGTCCTCCCTTCCACTGGTCTCCTGCTGCTGTCCTCCCTTCCACTGTCCTCCCTTCCACTGGTCACCTGCTACTGTCCTCCCTTCCACTGGTCTCCTGTTACTGTCCTCCCTTCCACTGGTCTCCTGTTACTGTCCTCCTTTCCACTGGTCTCCTGCTACTGTCCTCCCTTCCACTGGTCTCCTGTTACTGTCCTCCTTTCCACTGGTCTCCTGCTACTGTCCTCCCTTCCACTGGTCTCCTGCTACTGTCCTCCCTTCCACTGGTCTCCTGCTACTGTCCTCCCTTCCACTGGTCTCCTGCTACTGTCCTCCCTTCCACTGGTCTCCTGCTGCTGTCCTCCCTTCCACTGGTCTCCTGCTACTGTCCTCCCTTCCAATGGTCTCCTGCTACTGTCCTCCCTTCCACTGGTCTCCTGCTACTGTCCTCCCTTTCACTGGTCTCCTGCTACTGTCCTCCCTTTCACTGGTCTCCTGCTACTGTCCTCCCTTCCACTGGTCTCCTGCTACTGTCCTCCCTTCCACTGGTCTCCTGCTGCTGTCTTCCCTTCAACTGGTCTCCTGCTACTGTCCTCCCTTCCACTGGTCTCCTGCTACTGTCCTCCCTTCCACTGGTCTCCTGCTACTGTCCTCCCTTCCACTGGCCACCTGCTACTGTCCTCCCTTCCACTGGTCCCCTGCTACTATCCTCCCTTCCACTGGTCACCTGCTACTGTCCTCCCTTCCACTGGCCACCTGCTACTGTCCTCCCTTCCACTGGTCACCTGCTACTGTCCTCCCTTCCACTGGTCACCTGCTACTGTCCTCCCTTCCACTGGTCACCTGCTACTGTCCTCCCTTCTACTGGTCTCCTGCTACTGTCCTCCCTTCCACTGGTCTCCTGCTACTGTCCTCCCTTCCACTGACATGTTGTTATGTTGAGCTCATAATGTTTTTTTTTCTCTTTCTGTCTTCTAGTGGTCAAGGCAAGACTGTGAAAACAGTCTTGACAGCCCCTCCCTATCACTCTACCCATTTCTCTCTCTCCTCTCTCAATATAATGTCACTTCTCCCAGCTCTTACTGACACCTGCCATGACACCTACCCTTTTTTCGATTTACTGTATCAAGCACCGACTGACAGTGGACGTCCTTGGATGTTGAAAGTAGTTGAAATTTGGTCAGTCCGCCCTGGCCAGACAAAATCTGAACCAATTACAGACGTCTATGTTTCACAAGTTTGGACATCACAGTAGAGTACAGTAAATAAAAAACTTTGCTTATTCCTGGAAAATGGTTTAAAAACACATATGCCTTATTTCTCTTAGCTTCCATTTGACACCAAATTGTATGTTCTCCTATAAACTTCACATGATAGTGCTCATGGGGCTTTTTACATGGTAATGCCCCATAGATACCACCGTTGTTCCTGTGACAAACAAACAGTGAGAATAGCCAGGCAGTAATGTGGTTGGTTTATTTCCTGTTGGTGTGCTTGATCACATTTCACTGTCTAGGAGGTGTGTTTTTGTGGGAGGACAGCTTGTCATGGCACACTCAACTCCTAAGCTGTCACAGGGTGTCATAGGCAGCGTGAGAACCTGTCACACTAGGGCTCGTTTGGACAATAAGACTTGGCCAGGTGAGGTGCTATATGAGATTGAGCTAATGTATAGGGGTCAGAGGACAGATACCTCTGTTAATCCAAAGCGTTACCCTCTTCTTATCTAATATGTCCTCACCTTATCTCACCAACTGATTTTACAACCATCTGAAAACACTAGATAAATTAAAGGAAATCTTTGGAAGCCTATATCAACGTTTACACTTGCTTCCACCTATCGTCCAGTTCTGCAGGATCAATACAAGTGACAAGGAATGGAAGCCATTTTGTAGAATTCAGGTGTAGTGTTTGTTCCAGTTTCCTACCTGAGTGTGTTGAGCGGTGTCTCTCTCAGGCCACTATGATGGGTTGGTGTTGGATGCCATGTTTGATTTACTGGGTTACTGAGTGTATTTTTAGAGTCCTAGTCTTCTCATAGACAAAGGAGAGTTTGTTCCAGCGTCTCTCTCCCTCTCTCTCACACAGGCCTGTAAGGTAGCATTCCACGGCTCTCGGCCTGACCGATACCAGAGGAAGGAAAGAGGGCTGTTATTGAAGGAGATAAGCAATGCGATAGAGATTGATGACTCATTTAATCTCATCTCGAATAGAGTGAACTCACTTTGGTCTGTGTGTGAGTTTTTTATGTGCAGTCGTGATAATTCCACCATAGTGCTAGAATGCTCTTTTGGTGAGGTCGATAAGCAGATTAACCCTCCCTCCCTGACTTGCATTCTAAATGAAAACAGCCTGTGTGAGTAACCGGAAGATAGATACAAATGTGGCAATGTTGAGTTGTGACTCCTTTGTGTGGTGGTGTTGTGAATAGTTCTGTGTCCTGTTGCCAAAATGTGCTCCCCTGTTGCTCTCCAGCTCATCCAGTGTTTGGCCTGTAAATACCACATCATGAGTAATGTTGGGGGTAGCTTGGTCACAGGGAGGGGAGCTAGTAATGGTATATAAACCGTAATAATGACGGTTTGTTAAGAAAGCTGGAATTTTTGTGCTCATCAGATGAAGTCAGTGCATTCCTGCTGGGCAGCTCCCGTATAGGTGGCGCCTGGACCACAGTCAACACTCAATGGGGAGGAGATAATAGAGGATTTGGGTAAAAACACCTCAGCGAGAGGAGGGGGAGGAGCTAGGCTAGGGGGAGGAACTCGAACACTATCTGTGCTGTGTGCCAGTTACACAGCAAGTGGGTCATATGATCTATTACTCATGTTGACAGAACCTTTCTAAGGATCACACTGCCATATTGGTGTCTTTGGCCTTACTGAGTTATCATGTGCCAAATGAGACACTTTATAGGCCTAGCCTACTACTACTGTCATAAAAAAAAGGTTTCTGTGTGTGCTTTATTGACTTTGAGTCAGGCTACACATGTTATCGCCTTGTTATTAGTGGAATACAGATCAAGCATAGTCATAAATCGGCACACAGGGAAGTGGTAAGTGCTGCTCCTGTTCGTCACTGTGAAATACACTCAGGCTTAAATCTCATCCTGTGTTAGGCTGCGCTGCTCTTCCCAGAGACAGTCTCTGAAGTTCCAAGTCTGCCAAGTCTGCCAGGTCTGCCAGGTCAGCTCCTGGTGGGAGGCATCAAAGTGTAACACACACACACACCGAGTGGCTACAGTGCATTCTGCCTGTCCACTCCTCTTGGCAATAAGCTGTCTTAACGTCTTTGAAGGAGGGAAGTGGAGATATTAATTGGGTTACAGATCTGTGTTGACGCTCTCGGGTCCGTGAGGTACCATCGGAGCTTTAACTAACCAACAGGAAACTTCAGGAACGCAATACTCGGCTCTGCTCAGCTCCCCAGGGGCAGTGGGCTGGAAATGTAAACCTCAGTCACTACTGGTAGACTCAGTCACACATACGCAGGGCCTGACGTCAAAACGGCTCTGTTACGTATAGAGCCTGCAGGAGAGATGCTAAACCCATAGCCTCAATAATCAACAGATGGAGAAGGAAATGGGCCACTTGTATGTGACACAGATGCCTACAGGGTGTGTTAAATTTAGCAACAATAATATGCTGCTGTGTCTTGAGGGATTACTTTTTTTCACCCCCTTTGGCTGGATAACGTTGTGGAAGTTCGACATGTTCCTTGTAACACGTATAGTATTTTGGTACGGCCGGTTGGTTGGTTGTGAGGGTGTTGTTTAATCTTATCCATGTTTCTCTTCCTTGCAGAGAGGAGTCGGTAGTACCATGCAATGCTGAACTGAGCCAAACCGAGCCAAGCCAAGCGGATCTAAACTGAAGTCCTTGTCACATCTCGTAGCGTGGCGTCTCAGATGGAGCTGAAGGTGTGGGTGGATGGAGTGGTGCGCGTTGTCTGTGGCCTATCAGAGGAGACTTCCTGCCAGGATGTGGTCATCGCACTGGCTCAGGCCATTGGTCAGTATCTCAGTTCCTCTTCCTCTCTAGTGTATAAGTTCTGTCCCTCGACATCCTTAAGGCTCTTTCCAAACCAACCCTGACTGGCCCCTACCCCATAGTCACCTGGCCCCTACCCCATAGTCACCAATCTGAAAAGATTGGATAGGATTCAGCAATATGGTGAGAATCCCACTGATCATAGGGCAAGGTGTCTTCCACCTATCCCATCCTTTCTGACCTCAAAGAAGTGCCAAGGGGGAAAGGGGCTAGGAGTTGACTTGGTATGGAGCAAGCTTCTGTCACCACACTCTCAGGCTGTACTGAAGCCGCATACTGCAGTGCCAAAAACTAAACTCCATATTTAGCAGTTTCCTTTCCTCTGTGAGTGAGCGGCTGCCAGGTCATTAGGGAGAGCTTGTCCTCATTTCAGAGTCCTCATGGAGATTTCAGTTTGTTTGAACATGTTTATATGTTGTATAAGACTTATACAACAGTCTTCTACTCATATTTTTCATTGCTAAGAGAAGTGAGAGAGAGTTGAGTGAAGGACTGCAGACCTAGAGTTTAGAGTCTTGTATAGCCGTTAGCCATAGCCCAGAGCCAGAGAGAGGGCAACTAGCAGTTAACTGTATAGATTATGGAACTTTGGGTGTCAACATGATGCCCACTTACTGTGTATTTGTGTGGTGATGTCTGGTATGTGTGGTGATTTGTGGCTCTCTGTCTCTCCCTCTCTCTCCCAATCTCTTTCCCGCTCTCTTCCTGCCACAGGTCAGACGGGTCGCTACGTGCTAATCCAGAGACTGAGGGACTCAGAGAGGCAACTGTTAGCCAATGAGAAGCCCCTGGAGTCCCTGGCCAAGTTGGGCCAGCACAGCAACGATGTCCAGTTCTTCCTGCGCCGCACCGGCCCCAGTAGCAGTGATGGACCAGGGTCTGGCTCTGGCTCCAGCCAGGACCGGGTCACCCCTCTTCCCCTGCCCAAACACCCCAACCCAGAGCCCCTCAAACACAACCAGCCCAAGAAGTCCCTTACCTTCAACCTGGGGCCCTCCACCTCCCCCAGAACCAAAGCCAAGCAGCTCATCAGAAAGTCTCCCCGCGACTCCCCCGAACAGAGGGCCTCACCCAGCCCCATCCCTCCCCACTATGCTCCCTCCCCACACTCCCACTCCCCCTCTCCCTCCTCACACTCCCCTTCTCCCTCCCCCCACTCTTCCTCTCCCTCCCCTCCAGTGGGCCCATGCAAAGAGGAGGTTTTCCGGCAGGTTCTTCAGCAGCAGGAGAGGCTGAGGGCCATTGAGGCCCAGCTGGAAGCCATGGAGAGAGACTCTCGGTCCTGGAACAGGGCCTCCCCGGCCCCCTCCCCTGTCCCAGAGGCTCGTCTCCCGGAGGAGATGGAAGCTCTGGAGCAGGCAGCCAGGAGGAACCAGGCCGAGTTGGCCCACGAGACGTTCTGGGAGGAAGAGCTGCAGGCGGAGGTGGAGAGAGAGAGGGGGATGAGGAGGAGGCTGGGGGAGCTCCATTCCAAGATGGACGACTGCGGCCGGCGACTCCACGACTTCTCGTCTCGCTCCGCCCAGCTTGAGCAGCAGATCCAACAGGAGAGCCTAGGTGGCGCCGCCCCGCCTGGGAGGGCCAATCAGGCAGGGGGTGAGGAGTCCCTAGGGGCGATGAGGGCGGAGCTACAGAGCCAGGGGAGGCACAGCGAGGAGCTGGAGGGGGCGTTATCAGAGACGGACAAGGGTCTGGGGAAGGCCGAATCACTGCTGCAGGTAAGGAGAGAGGGCAGGGCCCTGGAGAGAGGGGTGTAGCTCACTCTCTCCTTCACCCACACACCTACCCAGTACCCACAAGAAGCTCAATGGTTGTAGCTCAGTGGTTCCCAAATGGGGGGTCAATGGTGTGGGACAAACTGATTCAAACCTGGGAAACCAAGTGAGCCAATCAATGACATCAATCAATTAATGGTGGTCTGCAGTGATCTTTTACGTTGTGATCTGGTGGATCACAAGAACATTTGAAAAACTTTATCAAACTTGTTTGGGAACCACGGGTGTAGCTACCCTCGCTCCCCCCCTCTTGCCAGCACACTGCAGCAAACACACACGTATACACTTATCAGTGCAATGACACTCAACAACAAGTAAATATGATCTCTAACTCCAATGGTGATGGGGAAATCTACAGTATATTTAGTGGGAAAAAAACTGTCTCAAAATTAAACAATGTTTTGTACTTAAATTCAACTTGTATCTAATTGGAAGAATGTTTGCTATGAATTGTAATGTGACCCCTGTTGGGTGTCTGACTGAACTTGCTTGACTGGTATGATTGGCTGTGACAGCCTAGTTCTCATCTGGACCGATTGGATATACTCTCCCATATACGAATCTGTACTCTCATTCGTATGACATTGACAGTACCTCTACTTCCTTATATACTTGTATCTTAAAACTTCTTATGGCTGCAATCCCGTTAACGGGATGATATGACAACAGCCAGTGAAAAGTGCAGGGCGCCAAATTCAAACAACAGAAATCTCATAATTAAAACTCCTCAAACATACATGTATCTTATACCATTTTAAAGGTAATCTTGTTGTTAATCCCACCAAAGTGTCCGATTTCAAATAGGCTTTACAGCGAAAGCACCACAAACTATTATGTTAGGTCACCGCAAAATCACAGAAAAACAGTTATTTTTCCAGCCAAAGACAGGAGTCACAAAAAGCAGAAATAGGGATAAAATGAATCACTAACCTTTGATGATCTTCATCAGATGACACTCATAGGACTTCCTGTTACACAATAAATATATGTTTTGTTCGATAAAGTTCAAATTTATATCCAAAAACCTCAGTTTACGATGGCGCCATGTTCAGAAATGCCTCCAAAATATCCGGAGAAATTACAGAGAGCCACGTCAAATAACATAAATACTCATCATAAACTTTGATGAAAGATACATGTTTAACATAGCATTAAAGATACACTTGTTCTTAATGCAACCGCTGTGTCAGATTTCAAAAGCTTTACGGCAAAAGCACACTATTCAATAATCTGAGAACAGCGTTCAGCCACAAAAGGAAGCCATACAGTTACTGCCAAATTGTGCAGTCAACAAAACTCATAAAAAGCATTATAAATCTTCACTTACCTTTGCTGATCTTCGTCGGAATGCACTCCCAGGACTCCCACTTCCACAAGAAATGTTTGTTTTGTTTGGTAATGTCCATCATTTATGTCCAAATAGCTATTTTTGTTAGCGTGTTTGGTAAACAAATCCAAAGTCAGGAAGCACGTTCACTAAAGCAGACGAAATGTCAAAAAGTTCCGTAACAGTCAGTAGAAACATGTCAAACGATTGTGTTGGACTGTGCTATCCGTAAATTTTTAAACAAGAAAATTGTGCTGTCTGGTTTGCTTAATATAAGGAATTTTCAATTCTTACTTTTATATTTACTTTTGATACTTAAGTATATTTAAAACCAAATACTTTTAGACTTTTACTCAAGTAGTATCTTACTGGGTGACTTTCACTTTTACTTGAGTCATTTTCTATTAAGGTATCTTTACTTTTACTCAAGTATGACAATAGAGTACTTTTTCCACCACTGTTCAGTTGCACAAGTGCATTTTCTTGGCTTGACTTGGCCACAAGCAGGTCTGTCAGAGTTTGCTTACAGTTGGAGACGGTAATGTTGTTTACAGCCGGACTGATATAGCGGTTCACTGATATTGTCGGCCGTAATTGGCCTTTTAATGCTATATCGGTATCGGCTGATAACTCCACAATAACCGATATTCAAAAAATAGGATGAAAAAAAGGAATTTCATGCTTATCTGAACACTTGTGGACATTCTTATGTGTCATTATTGTCACAAAGTTTGTAACATAGTTAGTGGACAATTGCTCTTTTGGATGGACATTTTTTTATTTCCCCGCTGTAAAACAGTATATCGGCAGATATATCAGTATCGGAAAGTTTTGCCCCCCCAAAAAATCAGAAATGGTATCGGACCCCAAAAAACATATTGGTGAGGCTCTAATGTTGTTGTTGTGGCGAGGCTGTGCCTGCAGTGTGAATAATGGCCTTACCCAGTTGGAGGGAAACACAAGCCTCATCATAATCCACATGAAACCTGATACTCGAACAGAGCCACTTTGTGGATCAGGGCTACTGTTCAGGTCAGATTCACCCAGAATTGTACATTCTGTTTCAGTATGAAGAACAGCTTTTTACAAGGTAGAAGAATGGTTTTGGAAAGTTTATCCAAGAAAACAAACAGAAGGCTACACTGATTGTGCTAAACCCCCCCTCCTCTTATTTTATTATGTAGCTAATGATATTCTAATGTATTTCATGTGGATTGAGTGCATTTGCTACATCCCACATTAAGAAAGGGCCATAGGCGCTCTTAGACTATTACAACCCATCTCCGGGGGATCCATAAGTAACGGCTGTGCTACATTAGAAGTCCAGTCGATCATCTAAGTGGGAGTGTGACTTGGTCTACACCGTCATGATGACTGACTCATTTAGTCAGTCACAACATTTCTTATCCAGAGCAACTTACAGGAGCAATTGGGGTTAAGTGCCTTGCTTAAGGGCACATCAACAGATTTTTCACCTAGTCGGCTGTGGGATTCAAACCAATAACTTTTCGGTTACTGGCCCAACGCTCTTAACCACTCCGCTACCTGGCCCTATATAAATGGTCCTCCAAGGAGGAAGGACCCACTTGCTGCCTGGTACAGGACCATAGCTTGCTGGTTTTCACTGTACACTGCAAACACACCTGCAACCCCAGTACATGTGACTATAAACACTCTGAATCTGAATGGAGATGAGCCTGCAGGTGTCAATTGTTTCCCACAACTAATCCATTCCGGCAGGGTGTAGAGCACATCTCTCTCTATCTACCCCCCCCCCCCTCTCCCTTTCTCTCTCCCCACTGTTCCGAGAGTGACTTTACAGTTGACGTTGGCAAGACAAGTGGCTTCTCTCTTCTTCTTTTTCACCCAGTTCAATTCAATTCAAAGTTCAATTCAAATTGATGGGCATCTATACACTTAAACATACGTTGCTGATTGCAACAAGCGTATGAACTGTATGTTCATGAATGTTACACCTTTGGAGGCAGCAGTGGCGAGCTGCAGTTTTATGCAGCAGGTGACTGACTGTTCGTTAATGATGATGAGCATCTGACATCTGAGATGAATCCTGTGGCTGTTGCTGCACTCTGGTGGTGAGAATAGGAATTACAGCCTTTGAAAGAACTCAGCGCCAGTTAGTCTGCGTTTGTTCCTATGATTATGTAACTAGTCCAAGTAACCTTGCAAATTACATTTCATGTCTCTGCCAGTTAGCTCTATATTTGTGATTGATTTATATTCCAACTATGCATTTCAGATATACAATATTTTGATATTTGTGAGGTAGTCCCAGAAAACAAAGGAGTTGATTCATGCAATAGCAACAACATTTTCATGTTGAAACATCTCACCACTTCTTTAATGATCTGTATCTAAATACAAACATGACTGAAACTGTCCTATGTACATTTCAGAGCGGGTTAAGAGCGTGGGGCCAGTAACTGAAATGTTGCTGGTTTGAATCCCTGAGCCGGCAAGTTGGAAAAATATGTCGTTCTGCCCTTGAGCAAGGTAGTTAACCCCCAACAACTGTTCCCTGGGTCCAACACCTATGCCTATAGGATCATTAAGTGTGTCAGTGTAGGGGTTAGGGGTCTATTTGGGATTAGGTGTGACTGTCCTGGCCCCCTCTCTGTGTCCCTCCCTAGGAGAAGCAGGAAGAGTTGGAGGAGCTGAACAAGGAGTTGAGGCAGTGTAACCTGCAGCAGTTCATCCAGCAGGCGGGAGTCCTGCCGACACACACACACTCACGCACAGATCTCAGCGACCAGCTAGAACTAGCTCACCTGCTACAGGAAGGATATAGGAATGGAGGTACAGACACACACACACACACACACACACACACACACACACACACACACACACACACACACACACACACACACACACACACACACACACACACACACACACACACACACACACACACACACACACACACACACACACACACACACACACACACACACACACACAGATGATTGCTCACCTTAAACCTCCATCTTTCTCTCCACCAGGCCTGGGCCTGCTCCCCTCAGAGTCGCCTCCCCGCCCCACAGCCAAGCAGTTCCTGGGACACCCCCGCAACCTGCAGAACCCGCTGGTGTCCAGCCTCAACCCTGAGGGTGTGTATGTGTGACACTCTACCTGCCGCTACCCCGCCCTGTCTCACTCCGCCCTGCCCCCCTGCCTCGGCTTGATTTTTTGGGCCATGCCTGGCGGCCACACCCCTCTTTTCTGTTACTAAGGGTGGAGGTCCCCGCATGGAGCCCCCAACCCCCTCCCTGCCCCTGAAGGTTTCCCTTAACGACCTTCTTCTGTCCTCTGACTGCCCCTTTACGCCTCTAATGCTATCTGATTCCCTGATCATTCTGGTTATGTTCTATTGGTCTGTCTACAATCATGGCATTCAACTCTGCTTTGCTAACATCTTACTCAGTTGCACATCTCCCCTCCCTCTTCTCTTTCTGTTTCGTCCCAACTGCTCTCTTTCCCTTACTTCTGTCTCTCTCTCTCGATCACCACTCTCTCTAGCTGTTTCCGTCAGGCTCTCTCTCTGTTTGTGTGTGTGTGTGTGTGTGCGTGCGTGTGTGTGTCTGTGTGTGTGTGTTGTGCATGTTGTGGACTACCAGTAGCTCTGCCTCCTGCTGCTCCCTCCACTCCAGCTGTGCTGTAACATCCAGACGGGTGGTGCAGCTGTGAGTGCTTCATGATTCCCCACAGTATGTCGCTGTGTCCCCTGCCCCAGTCAGTCCAGCGATGCAGGGTGTCTCTCCACCCTCAGAACAACAGGCCTATTCTCTACAGACAGCTGTGTTTCAACACAACCACACTGTTACACTGTCACCACTCTATTTCTGTATAAAAGAGTGAGCCTCATTTAAATAAATAAAAAAATTTTTTTTGCTGCTTACAATTGATAAAAGAGGCTCAACGACTGACCATTTGGGCTGTAGTGTAAAATATATATTTTTGATTATTGTGTCAGAGAGGCTTTTATGTTTCTGTTTGGGAGATTACTTCTATATTGTCTTGTATGTTGGTGACCTTTGACTTCCAAAGAGAGAGAGAGAGAGAGCCTGACCTCAGAACTCTGTAAGGTGTATTGCACAGTCCATTCTCTCCTGTGTGAGGTCACGGGCCCTGTATGAATACTTTAAACATGCATCCTTCCTCCCTTCCGTGACGTAATCTCTGATCCAACTTGATTGGATAGTGTAAAGTAAGAGTTTCCATGATATTTCAGATGAGTGATTACTTCTAAGGACAGAGAATGGAACAATGCATTTCAGAAGTACTGAAACAGAGCCATGGCCTAGTATGTGGGATGTTGGGTTTCCTCCTAACTGGTTGGAATGGGTTTCCACGGTGTGTGTGTGTGTGTGTGTGTGTGTGCGCTCTCCCTCCTCCCTCCAGGTTGCTGAGGTATTTGGACTGTTTCTCTGGCTTTAATGGGGAAATAGAAGTAGCATGCTTGAGGTAGAAGTTGCCCCTCATCACAGATCTAGGATCAGTTGTCCCTATGACCCAATCCATTAGATGGTTAAATAACTCAGAATCAGACTCTGAATCAATGGTTAGGGCCAACTTCTACCCACTACCAGGGCATGCTTTACTGTCTCTATCTAGCAAGCTCTCCTTCCGCCTTAAAAAGAAAATTGGTTTCGAGAAAAGTGTTTTCCAAACCAAACCAAATGAATGGAGACATCATCCACACTTATTTTTGTGTGTCTTGCAGTCGTGACATCCAGAGAATCGTCATGGAGATAAAACAAGGGACAGCAGGGCCAAGGAGTTGTTCACTGTTCAGTTAAAGGGATAGTTCACCCAAATTACAAAATTACAGGAAACAGTGGCAGGAATACTAATCCAAAGCATGGATTGTTGTCATGCATTGTCTATACTGCTTACAGGGTAAGGAAACCAATATGTAATTTTGTGATTTGGGTGAACTATGCCTTTAATGTCACCACCACATATTCTATTTAACCCCTGTTTGTCTTTATAACTACTGTCTGTCATTATTATTATCCAGATTACCACATATGCTACAGTGGATGCTGCTGAGGGGAAGACGGCTCATAATAATGGCTGTAATGGAGTCAATGGAATGGCATCAAACACATGGTTTCCATGGTTGATACCATTCCATTTACTCCGTTCCAGACATTATTATGAGCCGTCTTCCCCCCAGCAGCATCCACTGATATACTATATACATACTGTATATACTACATAAATATATTTACAGCATTTGGCTACTGTATACCGTATGAAGTACGATACATAGTACCTATGTATGAAATGTAAAATAATTTAGGAAACCTTTTACCTAGAGAATTATTACTTTTTCTGTGTATTTAAATATAATAAAAGATGAGGCATTATGTTTTAGATAATCTGGCTGTTGTTGTTGTGTTTTGAATTAATGAAAACGTTCAATCCTCTGAAAGACATCTTTGAAGAATTGAAGAAACCACATCATATTTGCAGATGTACTTGCATATACAGGCCTGGTTTAGTGACACAATAGGATATAGCCGTTGTTGGGAATGTCCAACTCTGAATATTTCACATGCTAGTGCATAAAGCTGACTCAAAACTCAAGTCGCTCTTTCTACGAGACACATTTGTTTAATGCATTATACATTTATTATAGGTATTCATAGATGAATAATGGCTGCTATAAGGAGCTGTTTTGAATGGTTACTGCAAGTCTTCCAATGCACTGTGAGTGACAGAAAGCACAATAAATTCATTACACATAGGTGGCTCACACAGTCTGTTACAAAAATGTCTCCCTTGGTGTGGGAGGGAAGTAGTGAACACATCCTGGCACCTGCAGCTGTGGGGAGGTGGTGGTGATTATAATACAGTAGACATACAGTATGTGTGACCTAGTACCGACTGCTATGGAGATTACTATGCTATGCTGACATGTCCACTCACAAAATGGCTGAACATACAAATTTAATGCACGCTCATTCTCTATTCAAGTGCTTCTTCATACCATATACTCGTCATTTCCCAGGCTCCAGTCTAGACCTCTTCTCTCATCTCAACCACAGTGACTTGCTTTGGTAATTGACCATGGAAAATAAAAAGGAACTTATTCACAAAGCAAACATGACACGAGTGCATAACTAGGAACAAGGACAGTACAATCTAGTTTTAACAGACTATGCAAATGATCAAAAATGCAAATGAAATCTATCCAACCCTTTATGATAAGTAGCCCTGGTCCTGATAGTGTATTTAGCAGACTAGATAGCATTGAAAGTAAAATGTCTATTCACAGTTTTCTGCTCTGTAATGTAGCTTGTTAGGGATTTCACCACTACAGTAAGTGATATCATAAACAGTGATCAAACCCACGTCTCTCTGGACCCATGTCAGATGACTCAGTCCCACCGTTCTCCCTTTCTCTGTGTTTACCTGTGTAAACATGGTGGCTGTCTGATGGAATGATTGACATGAACCACCACTGTCCTGAAACAAACTCTGCTTAGCTGCTCCACAGCTCTGTAAATATTTGTCCTTGCTACCACTTGTTAGGAATCCCAAGAAAAGCACATAAAAAGATTCCTCATCTCTTTACATACTGTATGTGCACCCATATATTTAGACCTTTTTTCCACACTTCAGTAGTTGTCTAATGACTTTGTCAATGTCAGGCATTTCTCTACATGCCTGTTGTAACCCTTACCTCTGTGGGTTGGGGGAGTAGCTGGGGCACACAGTACCAGTCAAAAGTCTGGACACATACTCTTTCCAGGGTTTTTCTTTATTTTTGCTATTTTCTACAATGTAGAATAATAGTGAAGACATCAAAACTATGAAATAGCACATATGGAATCATGTAGGAACCAAAAAAGTGTTAAACAAATCAAAATATATTTTATATTTGAGATTCTTCAAGTAGCCACCCTTTGCCTTGATGACAGCTTTGCACACTCTTGGCATTATCTCAACCAGCTTCATGAGGTAGTCACATGGAATGCCTTTCAATTACCAGGTGTGCCTTGTTAAAAGTTAATTTGTGGAATGTCTTTCCTTCTTAATACATTTGAGCCAATCAGTTGTGTTGTGACAAGGTAGGGGTGGTATACAGAACATAACCCTATTTGGTAAAAGACCAAGTCCATATTATGGCAAGAACAGCTGAAATAAGCAAAGAGAAACGACAGTCCATCATTACTTTAAGACATGAAGGTCAGTCAATCAGGACAATTTCAAGAACTTTGAAAGTTTCTTCAAGTGCAGTCGCAAAAAGCATGATGTAACTGGCTCTCATGAGGACCGCCACAGGAAAGGAAGACCCAGAGTAACCTCTGCGGCAGAGGATAAGTTCATTAGAGTTACCAGCTTCAGAAATTGCAGCCCAAATAAATGCTTCAGAGTTCAATTAACAGACACATCTCAGCATCAATTGTTCAGAGGAGACTGCATGAATCAGGCCTTCATGGTAAAATTTCTGCAAAGAAACCACTACTAAAGGACACCAATAAGAAGAAGAGACTTGCTTGGGCCAAGAAACACAAGCAATGGACATTAGACCGGTGGAAATCTCTTTGGTCTGATGAGTGCAAATTTGAGATTTTTGGTCCCAACTGCCGTGTCTTTGTGAGACACAGAGTAGGTGAACGGATGATCTTCGCATGTGTGGTTCCCACCTTGAAGCATGGAGGAGGAGGTGTGATGTTGTGGGGGTGCTTTGCTGGTGACACTGTCTGTGATTTTTTTTAAATTCAAGGCACACTTAACCAGTATGGCTACCACAGCATTCTGCAGCGATACGCCGTCCCATCTGGTTTGCGCCTAGTGGGACTATCATTTGTTTTTCAACAGGACAATGACCCAACACACCTCCAGGCTGTGTAAGGGCTATTTGACCAAGAAGGAGAGTAATGGAGTGCTGCATCAGATGACCTGGCCTCCACAATCACCCGACCTCAACCTAATTGAGATGGTTTGGGATGAGTTGGACCGCAGAGTGAAGGAAAAGCAGCCAACAAGTGCTCAGCATATGTGGGAACTCCTTCAAGACTGTTGGAAAGTTATTACAGATGAAGCTGGTTGAGAGAATGCAAAGAGTGTGCAAAGCTGTCATCAAGGCAAAGGGTGGCTACTTTGAAGAAACTAAAATATAAAATATATTTTTATTGCTTTAACACTTTTTTGGTTACCACATGATTCCATAAGTGTTATTTCATAGTTTTGATGTCTTCGATATTATTTTACAATATAGAAAATAGTACACAATAAAGAAAAACCCTTGAATGAGTAGGTGTGTCCAAACTTTTGACTGGTACTGTATGTTTGTCAGAGCTACTTGAAAGGGCAAAACAGTTATGATATTAAGATGAATTATGTGGAATTGGATTATGGTGATAAGATCAGGACATGTCTGGCTTGGCTGGGGATAGATAAGCCCCCAAATAAGTCCCTACAATTCCCATAGTCTAGAGAGAGAGAGGGAGACATAGAGAGAGGGGGAGAGGGAGGGAGAGAAACCGAGAGAAGTGGGAAAAGAAAGGAGAGAGAGGGGGACAGTTCTCTGATCTGGTATGACTTCACTAAACCACACCTGGGAAAGGGAAGCTCACACACACACACTGAGATGTTGCAGGGTCACATTGACATGAGTATGCAGTGGAAGTGAAACACTAAACGCTAATGTTGTGTGATAGTCTCATGGGAAGATAAGAGAGAGATGTGGGAAAAAACAAATACCAAAACACAGACTGAGTAAAATTGATGTTTTTCTATTAGGGATTATCACACAGGAAGGCCTTCCAGTTCAGGGGCAGTTTAATCACATCCAGTTAGTCTCTAATCGTTGGAAACATCCCCTTTGTGGCCTGTACAGACAGAACAGTCACAAGGGCACTACCACTCTCACACACAAACACACACAACCTCACCCACTCAAGATCTAACCCTGAGGACAGCAATCTGAAACAGTAGAACATTAACAGATTATGATGGGTTGGCAGGGTGCTAACCTAATGAGGGCATTATGTTTGCTCACAGATACAGTACCACTCAACATGGATCCTCTCTCACCTAATCTGTTTAGGATGTTTCAGCAAGAGGCAGGTGAAACTTTTGCCTTTTAAATATAGAAACTTTATAAAGAATGACCTTAACCAGACAGATCAATATGTATCTAGACAGGACGTGGGTTGGAAATCATGGCATGGCATTGAATGTTGTTATCACTAGAAAGAAAGGGGGCCCTGACAAAAACAGACTTACTTGTGTAGATCTGAAAGGATTGGATAGGTATAAGCCCTATGATGGTAGTTCCACTTTTGCCATACTGCTTATACCTATCCAATCATTTCAAATGTACAGTACACATGTGCCTGGGTCTAAGAGGTAGGGGGCTAGAGGCTGTTTGTAGCCGGTCCTGAATATTCTAGATATAGCCCTGCTACCTGCATGACTGCCTGTTGATGAGGTGGTGCTGTGAGCGTTTGCACGTTCACATCATGCTGAGTAAGCCACAGTTAATGAGTCTGACTTACATCACTTTACATATCTACAGTATCTACTGGGTGTCACTCTGAGTCATCCAGGAGGCAATAAACTCAATACTGAAACAACACACAGGCTTTTAATTGTACAGTAAGAAGGAAATAAATATACTTGAGGCCACATGATTTCAATAGAAAGGTTTATTTCCCCCATAGGGACACATTGTCAAGCTAATTGTTTTGGAACTGAGTATACATAGTTATATACATTGATACAAGTGTCTATGCTAATTAACGAAATACACATAAAAGTCAACTAAGGCAATGTCAAAGAAAAACTCAGCACCAGTAGAGTCCCAGTAAATGGCATGAACGGTCTATAGGAGGGCAGGTCCATAGTAAGCCTAATGATAAAGGCCTCTGACTGACAGTCTGTCTAGAGATTGTGTACTGGGATATAATACAGTACTCAGAAAGGCCACAAGGAGGGCAGTAAAGCCAATAGGTGTCAGATAGCACTAGATGTACAGCTTGCGGATATACGTTACATTTAGAGAAAGTCTGTCTGGACAGGGCCGTTCCCACGACGGCAGGAGGGGCAGGGAAGTCTCCTTAAAACCAGGTTAGCCGCTGTCACACGCACAGTGGAATTGGGATAGGCGCAATGTACGTTAGTCAGTGGCTTACCTGATTTCAGATTTGTAAGATATCCTACTAAATGCTAACTTGAGTGGCTGGGGGGGGTAATAACACAATAATAGCATAGTAATAATAATAATATCCTTATCATACATCTTATTTGATATCAACATGGCAAGCAGATATAAACTTAATTGTGGCCTTAGGAATTTGGCAAAGCAGTTGCCTAAATAGTGTGAATCCAAATGCTGAAAATAACTTTTGGATTTAAAACTATATGGCAATCTCAGTTGGTTTGGCAGGCTAATCTTTGGCATTTTCATCTGAATTCTCGATACATTTCGGTTGTAAACTATTTAGCATGGTTCTCTTTTAATCTTATCAGTCAAAATTACAAATATGATCAACACTAGTGATTAATTCTACAACATAGGCCTATAACACATCATACACCCTGTGAAACATTGTATCTAGCTATTTCAAAAACATTTGGAAAATATTCTCATTTTGAACAGAATACAAAATTACACCAGATAAAAATATACAGTATAGCCTACTCACCAATCTCCCAAGTTTTATTTTTGAACAGGTCATTTGTAAGAGAAAATAACTCCAATAGCTCTGATGAGTGCTACACTTTAATGCATGCAAACACTGTAACTGTTTTCTGAAAAAGAAGGTACAATATTTCATTAAAGTTAGGTGCATTTAAAGAATAGCAGTGTGGGCTAGACAAACGCAGAAGTTCAGTCCACTTGCGCTACCCCAACCATGCCCACTCCCTTGCATCTGCAACCTGAACTGCATATGCAAATAATACAGATATTGGCGTCTCGTAAAGCCAGTGGGCAGTCATATTCCTAATGTACAGGCCGTCCAATAGACAACCATCGAATTACAGCTCCAAGGGGTGTGCTTAACACCACCAATGGGTTTGGTGGATTTCCCTGAGTTATAGTTGGGTTGCGGCGCGTTCATTTCTGCACGTCTTACATTAGGAATGAACCATTTTCACGACATACATTTCTTGCAATCGGCAACATTAATCAGAAAGGCTTTCACGAATAGATTCCCCCAGTGAAAAAATCGGGCGAACTGTGATGCAACATTGGTCACTTGAGTCAAGGGAGGTGTATTTAACCCATTTTGAGAAAAAGCGCTCTACCCGTTCTACTACTGAAAGTGGTTGAACTCTGTTCGCTTGTGTTCAGTGTTGCCATGAGGAGAGTGTGGTTGTGCACGTACCAAGGATGCTGCTGCAGAACAGTAGTGGAAGCCAGAACGAGAGAGCGCGAATGGCACAGACTGTATGATCTATTCTAGACTAATGTGGTAATGCAATCATGAAGTATTCAAGGCGCGTTACGGAGCATCTCAAATTATTTAGATGCCCTGCAAGACGCAAAGTGCCATGTCAGATACAATTGCCCGACACTCAATACCATTATTTAATACACGATTTAAACAGATTGATACTCACATTTTGCTGATAAATATATTATATTACCGTTTTCTTAGTACTCCCGTCCCCTGTTGACAATTCTCTTCATAATCATAATACTTTTACACATATTTCTAGCTTGAATATTCCCACATTTCCTCTAACTACTGTACTGTCTGGTCCGACCAGATCACAGGTCCAGGTCAGTGGGGTGGTGACAGGCAACTCAGGCGGGTTCATCTGAATACATTTCATTCACACAATTTTCTCTTAATCGTGACACTTTTGCATTATTCATTCAACCATATAATTGTCCCCATCAAATATAAAAAATAACCTGCTATAGCAGATAGCCTAGTTTGCCTTGAGCGACGGTGTGCTTTGCGTAAAACTGTTCAAAATTTGAACTTTTGACCGCGACGGATTGGCTGGTGTCAAACAATCCTTTTTTCGCCTCGGTGTATATAAAAACATATCTAAATAGTGCTGTGTGTGTCTGAAGCTTTATTGATACTGGCGCACAGGTTCAATAACATTACCAAGTGACCTGATTGAAGTCGAAGCCAAAGCTATCAACATAATATTGTCTGGTCGAAAATGCCAGACCATACCATTTACTTGATTGGATACAATCGGATACAGGGACAAATTATTACACGATAGATACAAAGCAACAATTAAGCAGGAATGTCTTATGCTTTAGCCTATTATGTAACAGGCCCGTCCTGGTAATACGTCATTTTTACATCAACCAGCAGAGAGCGGCAGAGCCACATAGTATGTAGGCAACCGGTATGCCCATTATTAGTCTTATGATCAGTCCGGCTACACACAGCCTACAGTAAAGTTGCACGATTGGATGGCTTTGCATGGGTAACCTATAAACTAGCTAGCCTAATAGGCAGCATAATGGTGAGCATAGGCAGTGGCATAGCGCAGTTTCGTCGGGCCCCGGAAGGTACGAGCAAGACGATGTGGTAGCTAAGAGTTCTGTGAGGAGAGAGGGGGTATATATTCAGGTCCCCCTGGTACGCAGGGAACTCAAGTCCTTGAGCCGGTCAAAAGGGCTCGATCTTTGGCAAAGGGAGTGGGATGCTAGTAGTCAAAGGAGGCAATTGTATTGCGTGCACCGGTCAGTAAAGGAAGAAGTGTGATGTAGCAGTGAGGACGTTGTGTGGAATAGACTAGGGTTTGGGCACACAGTTTTGAATGCCACGTTCTGGATGGTAGGTTGACATGAAACAGGTCTGTGTGATGAGTGATTATCAGAGGAAAAGGTGGAGCATGTGTTGACATTTTGTGAACTGTGTGATAGGGAGAGATTATGTGAAAGGGTTAGGGGTTTGTGTGGTGTAGTGAGGGGAGGAAAGGGTTGTCTAGGGCTCTATTTCACTTCCTTAGAGGAACAGAAATAATGAAGAGAATTTAATGTAGGTAGGCTCCAGTACAGTAGGTGGTGGTGTATGCGATCCGCCAACCCAATCCCAAAGAAGAAGAAGAGTGCGTTCGGCCATTTCCGTCACTCCAGCCGGCGATGTCACTCAAGAAAAATCGTGGACTGAGAAATTACGCCAAACATGTCACTCACAACTGAGGGTAGGTGTAAACACACGTTGCATGTTCGAAATCTTTTTATTTTATTTAACTAGGAAAGTCAGTTAAGAACAAACTCTTATTTACAATGACGGCCTAGGAACAGTGGGTTAACTGCAGAACGACAGATTTGTACCTTGTTTGCTCGGGGATTCGATCTAGCAACCTTTCAGTTACTGACCCAACGCTCCAACCACTAGGCTACCTGCCGCCCCAAGTATACATTAACGTATGCCTGAATAATGAGAAATTGTTAATGTATCAACATTATAGTATATGAATGTCACATGCACCGAAGATAACGAGCTTGCAAGTTATATTTAGACTCAAGCTAAAAATGGTAACGTTAGCTAACTAGCAGGCTATTCTCCAAAACAATGCAGATATCTAGCTAACATGCATTGCTAACTAGTGTTGCATAGCTAGCTAAGAATTTCCATAACTTGCACGTTTTATTTGCAAGAAGGTAAGTAGCTAGGTAACGAAGCGTATTTAAGTTTACCTAGTAACAACAGGCAACTCTTTTAGCCAGCATATATGCACAGCAGCGCACCACCACAGTCGCGCAGCGTGTTTGTTGTTGAGGAAACTGAAGCAGCAGCAGCAGTTGTTAGCTAGCTAAGCTAAACAGCTTCTATAATCTTGAAAAGGAGAACTTGGTATACATTTTTACCTCGTTTGTCAGTCTGTGCTTGTTATTTATGGCTGGCAGACTTTAACCTTTGTGTTAAATCTCTTGTCAATGGACTAACTAGCTGTCCACTTCAAGTGGCACTTGACTTGTGACATGCTAGCTGGTTTTCATATACCTCCTTCACATACCGCTATTTAATGAAGTGCTAATCTGATATTTCTACAAGCGTCTTTGTTTGTAGCAGGTGTCAATACTGAGTACACAGGAAAGCTTTGTTTGCGGGTGGACCAGGTGAAGAGCTGTGGCACTCATTTAAATGTCATGTATTTTCCAGCTACTGACAATTCATAAGTCTCACTTAAGCAGAGCCTTTGGAATTTAGCTAGAGATTGGTGCTGGAGGCTCTCTGATGTTCAGCCATGGACGAAGAGGACAGCCAGGATGAGCTGATCAACCGGAATGCCACCCACGGAAAAGGGAAAAGGCCAGCATTGTGGGCAATCTCAGGTATGGGCTCATATCCCAACATTTTATGAATAGCCTAATGAGCGAATCTTAGTACTATTGGAAAGAATACGGGAGCTAACTTTAAGGCTGTACATCCACTTTTCTTTGTCAACATCCAGATGAAGACTCAGATGATGGTGGGGAGGAATCTGAGGAGGTAGCTTCTGACAGTGGTGAGGAGGAGGAAGAACACCTCGATGGAGAGGAAGATGAGGGAGAAGAGGAGGATGATAGTGATGGTGAGAGGTTATGGAGATGTAGGCCACTGTACTCATAGGAAATAATCGGTAATGGTTCATGATACACTTTTAGTATCCAAGGTATAGACCTACTACTTGAGTTTCATAACCTCATACAACATACTTGTTCCTCAGATGATGAAGAGGAGGATTCTGTGAAGGAGGTGGAGGGTGCGGTGGGGGGAGTGTCTGCTGACTTGGCAGGTCTGAGCTCAGACGAGGACACCGAGAAATGTCCCATCTGCCTCAATTCTTTCCACAGCCAGCCTGTGGCCACACCAGAGAGCTGCAAACACTACTTCTGCCTCGACTGCATCCTTGAGTGGTCCAAGGTAGGGGGGTGACATCAGAGGGGGCAAGAAGACGGGTCAAGGGGTCAAAGCCTTTTACACACTTCAGTCTTCGTACAGACTCAAAATTATGATATTGTTGTAAGAACTAGAAGACACTAACCTGTCAAATTGATGATCATCACTGAAACTATGGACAAGAGTCACCACACCTCAGCTTTCACTTTCAATCCTATAAACTGAGGTTTTGTTAAGACAGACAGTCATGATATGTTGAAGTGTGTCCAAATGTTGTGCTTCCAAGCGTGTTTTTGTTCTTCCCTCAGAATGCAAACTCCTGTCCTGTGGACAGAATAGTCTTCAATAACATCTACCTGAGAAAATGTTACGGTGGGAAAGTGCAGAAAATGGTGAGTTAAAAAAGTTCAGACTTTCTGTAGTTGAATATAAGTATTTTATTTGCCTTTGATCATGATTTCATGTTGTGAATGTGTTGGGGTGGGGTGGGGATGTCTTTGAGAGGTAGAGAAGTAGCTACTACAGATGGCATGTGTATTCCTCATGAAGGGTGTTTGATTTATTTTGTGGCAAAGAACATTATGGTCCAAACATTGTGCAAATATGGATCATGCATGGGAGCTGCAGACAGTCACTTTCCTCTCATTGCTCTATGTCCGTGTTGTGATGGTTGAGTGCAGATCACAGTGCAGAAGCCAGTGAAGGAGGGCCAGGAGGAGGTGATAGACCTGGAGCTAGAACAGACCAGCTGTGAGGTGTGTGGGGGGAGCGACCGTGAAGACCGACTGCTGCTCTGTGACGGCTGTGATGCAGGGTGAGACACAAGCTACACACCACCTGATCTTTCTTGGATTTTTCATGATGAATTCCTGATTGTATGACATCGGCAAATCAAAATACATCCATCTGGTCATTAAAATGAACCCTTTTACCTTTTCCCCCAGTTTGTTTTATGATGATCTGATCATGTCCATGTTAACCCCTAATTTCTAACCCATCATGTCTGTGCTCCATGGAAGGTACCACATGGAGTGTCTGACCCCCCCGCTAGACGCTGTCCCTGTGGAGGAATGGTTCTGCCCAGAGTGTCAAGCCAACAACCGCCATTCAAGTAATCAGTACTATTGAGTCATTACGTCTTCCTCTGAAGAAAAAAAGTGGACAATACTCTTTGTATAAAGCAGTAGTACAGGTATTGTACAGTACAGGTAAGTCCTTTTACCAAGATCCCAGAGCTCATCAATGTTCCTGCTCCTCAGGGGGTTCAGAGGAGCAGAGCGACGTGGAGAGTCTGAGCAGCGCCCGTCCCACAACCAGTCGCTCCCGCCCCCGCACAACGGGCCCCACCCGGGCCATTGCCCGCACCCAGCAAAGCGAGAGGGTCCGCGCCAGTGTCAACCGCCACCGCATCACCCAGGCACGCACTGCACAGGTTTGGCATGATGCGTGTTGCTTCCTACTGGCTTCTTTGTTCTCCTTCACTCCGCTACTCACCACTAGTGTCAGCATCCCTTACTCTGTAGTACCGATATGCAGTATTGATATGAACGCTGTAAGCAAAGATTGTTTATTGAGCAGCATGATAATGTACATACAGAATTAAAAATTATGTTTTCCATCTATGTTATTTTGTCTCGTTTGAATGCGCTACTTGCACCAAGTAACATTTGACATGCAGGAATAGAATAGAGAGTCAGAGAGAGGTGGCTCTTCAGAGTGACGCTGCAGGCTGCCTCTCATCAGACGGCTGTGAAGTTCATGTCTTTTGACAAAATAGACAACCAAGAATCAGTAGAGTGATGCAGTGTTCCTCTGGTCTCAGGTTGCCCCCAGTTTTCTGATGCCACAGTCCACCTGGCTGGATGACACTATCAACGCAGTAGTGGCAGGACTCAACACAGCCGTGTACATACGGGACCTCACACCCCGTGCTCCATCCAGCCGACGACGCAGGACAGGTGAACACACGCACTCACACACACACACACACATACACAGCCTATCTGGGTTGTTAAAAGAGATGCATTTGCTCTGTGCCCACAGTAAAGCGCAGGAAAGGCAATAGTAAGAGGTCATCGTCTGCCACGGGTGAGAAGGGCAACTCTGCTGGCACTGGGGTGAAGAGGAGGAAACGGAGAGTGAGGAGGTCCAAGTCCAGAAGGAAAATGGTGAGACTTTACATTTTTAACACGTATAGCAGGAAAGTATAGTACCTACAACAGATTGATAGGAGTGCTCATGTTCAATCTGGCTGTGTGTATTTGCGTGTGTGTTTCTAGGTGGTGAAGAAGGAGCCTACGTCTCGTGGTCGTATAGCCCATAACCTGGGGATAGGGAATCCCAAATGGGGCTCATCCCTTCCCTCTGTGTACCGGCCTACAGAAACCACTCTGGGCAGTATGAGAGCTGACATAGGAGCTGCTTCGCTCTCTGTCTATGGAGACCCCTTTGACCTGGACCCCTTCACTGACAGGTCTGTCTCAGGCAAAACTCACAACCATAAGATAACATAGTACTTTATTCAACCAGAAAGTGGAAATCTCCAGTTAATGCCAGAACAACACTGAACATATAGACAACAATCATTTTTAACAAAACCATGAATTGAAAAAGAAACTCGGAAAATAACAAGCAATTGTGGAATGCACCCAAACCCTTTTCTGAATGTTGAGTGGTTGTTGATCCCACCCCAGGAATGAAGAGGAGGAAGAGCATGCCTCGGCCATGACATCACTGCTGGAGGCTAAGAGGCATGGTTTATCTCGCTCTGCCCTCCGCTCGCACCAGCCTGTGGCCCGACCAATCACTGCTGGCCTCTCCAGGTACCCCTTCTCATCTCCTCCCACGTTATGTTGTTACGTAGCTCACATCCTTCAATATGGCACATGTGTGACCTGTGGTTGCCATGGTGTTGTAGGCGGGGCCCAAGCCTGCCCCAGGTGGCGGCGTTGGCCCCAGTGCCTGACCTTCTGGGCAGCATCCTATCAGGACAGAGCATGCTGCTGATGGACAGCTCAGATGTGGTCATCAACAGAGACGGATCCCTCAAGGCTACCAAACCAGGTGGGCTGCTAGGGTTTCTTCCTTTAGTTCAATCTCTTGTCCTTTCTCTTTCTTTCTGCTAATATTTTTGTTTTCCGTATCTAATATCGGCTATTCAAGAACTAGTGAACGTCTTATTTAGGGCTGACCTCATTTAGTTGTCTTTAGTCGAGCAGTCACAATTTTTAAAATATATTTTTTCATTTTTCCACTCTGATTCGTGCCTGTCTCAATGGACTAATCCATTGCGGAGGCCACGTGGATGGTATAGTCCATCACTCTAAGACATGATACTGAAATTCAATATGGTTATATTATGTAAAACGAATGGTGCAACACTAATAAATCTAATATTATTTTATGGATATGGTCGCTGTCCACAGTACTGAAACATCATCTTCAGTGTGCAGTAGAACTGGCGCCTTTCCCTATGTTGTTCTGTGCATAACAGCAAAATGAACCAGCATATTGGGATTGAGAACAATGCGGCGGAGGCAGCAGAGACGAGGAAACAGCCCTGGCCTTAAACCCTATTCAGACAGGATTAGTTTTACTGGGGCTGGTCGGGTAATGTAATTATGTGCACAAGCACAACACCACATCTGTCATTTTAGTTCTGTCTGAATCTGCCATGGCAGTAATTTGTACATGGCAGGAGAGTAACAATTCCAGCCAGAATAATCTACATTTCTTTGGTGAACTCCAATGTCTGAGTTTGACAGGTGTTGCTCACGGTTTGAGCAAGAAAACAATAACTGATTCGATAAATTGAACGAAGTGCTGCGCATAGCCATATATATATATATATGAAGGGACTACATGCATCAACTTTCACAGTGATTGCTTTTGTTCATATGTTTTGTGCACATGAATAGCATATTGCCAAATGCACCAGTAAAAAATATTACACCTATTCAATGTAACCCTTGCTGTTAACAGATCTCAAAGCAGCATACAACTGACCTAAACGTGACCTAAAAGTTCACTTTCGCATCCATAGCCTTAAAATGCATCTCAAGTGCAAGTGCACTGTTTAGCTCACGTCTGAAGGCTGTGGGGCCTTTAGGACGTCTACTGCAGATCGCTGAAATATCCTACTTTCACACTTCGTCAATTAAAATATTATGGCAACACTATACCAAAGATGGTTTGGTATGGTTTAGAAACTTGGGAACCAAGCTCGAGTTATCAGTGTAGCCCTGTTATCGTCTCGACTTGTTGAAATATCTTCACACCTAGAAAAAAATCTCCAGGCTTCCGTCATCTGTCATTTTATAGTAAAACATAATTACATGGGGCAGTTTAGGAAAAAACAAATCCCGTCCGAATCTTCCTCTGGAATAACGGATATTCTGGGGTAATAATTACATAACCAACGTTCTCTAGTAATACTAGTCCCATTGCGAATAGGGCTTAGCCTGATTCTCTAAGCAAATTGAGGAGAGGGCAAACCCCAACTTAATTAGGTCTATAATCAATAGCCTAACAGTTAAATGTGCCTGGCTTTATAAATCATCCATGTTTACACTACATGACCAAAAGTATGTCGACACCTGCTCATCGAACATCTCATTCCAAAATCATGGGCATTAATATGGAGTTGGTCCCAACTTTGCTGCTACAACAGCCTCCACCCTTCTGGGAAGGCTTTCAACTAGATGTTGGAACATTGATGCAGGGACTTGCTTCCATTCAGCCACGAGCATTAGTGAGGTCGGGCACTGATGTTGGGCGATTAGGCCTGGCTAGCAGTCGGCGTTCCAATTCATCACAAAGGTGTTCGATGGGGTTTAGGTCAGGGCTCTGTGCAGGCCACTCAAGTTCTTCCACACCGATCTCACAAACCCTTTCTGTATGAGCCTTACTTTGTGCACGGTAACATTGTCATGCTGAAACAGAAAAAGGTCCTTCCCCAAAATGTTAGAATTGTTGATTATGTCATTGTAGCGTTAAGATTTCCCTTCACTGGAACTAAGGGGCCTAGCCCGAACCATGAAAAACAGCCCCAGACCATTATTCCCTCTACCAAACTTTATAGTTATGACTATGCATTGGGGCAGGTAGCGTTCTCTTAGCATCCGCCAAACCCAGATTCATCCGTTGGACTGCCAGATGGTGAAGCATTCATCACTCTAAAGAACGCGTTTCCACTGCTCCAGAGTCCAATGGCGGCGAGCTTTACACCACTCTAGCCGACACTAGGCATTGCGCATGGTGATCTTAGGCTGGTGTGCGGCTGCTCGGCCATGGAAACCCATTTCATGAACCTCCAGACGAACAGTTCTTGTGCTGACGTTGCTTCCAGAGGCATTTTGGAACTCTGTAGTGAGTGTTGCAACCGAGGACAGACGATTTTTGTCCCGTTCTGCGAGCTTGTGTGGCCTACCACTTCTTTGCTGAGTTTTTTAAAAGTTTTTTTTTTTAGGGGGTGGACCAACTTTAATATTGCGGATAGATTGTTGCTTCCATCAATGTAATTGTCTGCATCATTTCCTATCCCCCATATATTTTTTGTATGTATACAGTTGAAGCTGGAAGTTTACATACACCTTAGCCAAATACATTTAAACTCAGTTTTTCACAATTCCTGACATTTAATCCTAGTAAGAATTCGCTGTCTTAGGTCAGTTAGGATCACCACTTTATTTTAAGAATGTGAAATGTCATAATAATAGTAGAGAGAATTATTTATTTCAGCTTTTATTTCTTTCATCACATTCCCAGTGGGTCAGAAGTTTACATACACTCAATTAGATTTTGGTAGCATTGCCTTTAAATTGTTTAACTTGGGTCAAACGTTTCAGGTAGCTTTTCACAAGCCTCCCACAATAAGTTGGGTGAATTTTGGCCCATTCCTTCTGACAGAGCTGGTGTAACTGAGTCAGGCTTGTAGGCCTCCTTGCTCACACACGCTTTTTCAGTTCTGCCCACACATTTTCTATAGGATTGAGGTCAGGGCTTTGTGATGGCCACTCTAATATCTTGACTTTGTTGTCCTTAAACCATTTTGCCACAACTTTGGAAGTATGCTTGGTCATTGTCCATTTGGAAGACCCGTTTGCGACCAAGCTTTAACTTCCTGACTGATGTCTTGAGATGTTGCTTCAATATATCCACATAATTTTCCTGCCTCATGATGCCATCTATTTTGTGAAGTGCACCAGTCCCTCCTGCAGCAAAGCACCCCCACAACATGATGCTGCCTCCCCCGTGCTTCACGGTTGGGATGGTGTTCTTCGGCTTGCAAGCGTCACCTTTTTTCCTCTTTTTCCTCCTCTCAATGGTCATTATGGCCAAACAGTTATATTTTTGTTTCATTAGACCAGAGGACATTTCTCCAAAAAGTACGATCTTTGTCCCCATGTGCAGTTGCAAACCGTAGTCTGGCTTTTTTATGGCGGTTTTGGAGCAGTGGTTTCTTCCTTGCTGAGTGGCCTTTCAGGTTATGTCGATATATGACTCGTTTTACTGTGGATATAGATACTTTTGTACCTGTTTCCTCCAGCATCTTCACAAGGTCCTTTGCTGCTGTTCTGGGATTGCACTTTTCGCACCAAAATACGTTCATCTCTAGGAGACAGAATGCGTCTCCTTCCTAAGCAGTATGACGGCTTGGTCCTGTGGTGTTTAAACTTGCGTACTATTGTTTGTACAGATGAACGTGGTACCTTCAGGCGTTTGAAAACTGCTCCCAAGGATGAACCAGACTTGTGGAGTTCTACAATTTTTTTGTCTGCTGTCTTGGCTGATTTCTCTAGATTTTCCCATGATGTCAAGCAAAGAGGCACTGAGTTTGAAGGTAGGCCTTGAAATACATCCACAGGTACACCTCCAATTGACTCAAATGATGTCAATTAGCCTATCAGAAGCTTCTAAAGCCATGACATCATTTTCTGGAATTTTCCAAGCTGTTTAAAGGATCAGTCAACTTAGTGTATGTGAACTTCTGACCCACTGGAATTGTGATTAAGTGAAATAATATCTGTAAACAATTGTTGCAAAAATTACTTATCATGCACAAAGTAGATGTCCTAACCGACTTGCCAAAACCTATAGTTTGTTAACAAGAAATTTGCGGAGTGGTTGAAAAAGAGTTTGAATGGCTCCAACCTAAGTGTATGTAAGCTTCCGACTTCAACTGTAGGTAACAGAACTTTTCAGTTAGAAACTAAAATGCTGTGGTGCCTTTTCGCTGCAGTAGGGAGGAGAGCGAGACAACGTGCGCCAGTCACACAGGCACACTGTCATTTTTGTTTTAACCACGTGACCATTGGGCTCTTTCTTGAGTCATTTGTGTTTCTTAATTATTTAATCAAACAGTGTGAAGAAAGCATCAGACAAGCTCAGTGCATATGTAGTTGTTTTTATTCAAACACATGGGGCGATTCTGTCTATATATGGAAAAATAAGTTTAAACATTTTGACAGGAACAGGACGACTCGTCGACCAAGATTTTTTTATAGTCGGGGACAACCCTAGTTTTATTGCTTGTCTATCATTGAATTTGAAGTCTGTTGGATTCTGTGTTAAACAGCAGAATAAGGGTTAGTAAATGGTTGTCTTGTGTTTGTATTGTAGTGGGTGTGTCGTCTTCGTCCAGGCTGGGCAGCAGTAGGAGCAGCAGCTCTGGTGAATCAGTAGCCCAGAACCACTCAGGGATGTCCCCTAACCCAGCAGCAGTCAGCTCCCTCTCTCTCCCCACTAACGGAGACCTGGGGGTGGGACCCTCCTGTAGTCCCCTGAACAGGCCGTCCCTCATCTCCCCAGGGCCCTGCTCGTCCCCTCTCACCCCCTCATCCCCCCGCCCGGCCAGCCACAGCCAGACTTCCCCGCCTCCCAGACCCAGCCCTAGTCCTGGACACAGCCACTGGGGGGCCACTGGTGTACAACTCCCCCATGGGACCCAGAGGGAAGCCACCTCTACCTCCACTCCTATCCCAGACTCTCGGTCAAGCGGGAGGGAGACCGTGCCACCACAGCCCCAGGCTAAGAAGGCTGCCCCTAAACCAGTATGGGAAGCACCAGTATCGGTGCTTCCCAGGATACCAAAGATAAAACGGGAGAGTGGTGGGCTAACAAATGGCAGTGTCAGTAGAGGGGGTAGTAGTAGCTGTGCTAATGGTAATGGCTTCCCTGAGGCCTGTGTGAACAGCCTGGGTGGGAACAGGGGTAGGCAGCCAAGGGTGGACCAGCAGCAGCAGGGCAGGACAGAGGGCCAGACCCAGAGACCAGAGCGAGCAGGCTCTTTGTCTGCCTTCTCCAGCTCCTTTTCCTCTTCCTCTGATTCCCCAGCCAACCCGGCATTGGCATCCACGGTATGCTTCCGGATCAATGCCAGTGGGAATGCGTGGCACGCCCGACAGCTTAGCAATGCCTCAGCAATGGTTGCCGCTGGCAACAGTCAAGAACCACTGTCCACGGAAGAAGAAGAGGCGGCGAAGAGGAGAAGAGAGGAGCGCAGCAGCAAACAGAGGCCCCCGGCCACCTCACACACACAGGTCAAAGAGGAGGAGGGGGATATATACGACCCCTTCCACCCAACAGGCTCAGACTCCAACGCCTCAGAAAGTGAAGGAGAGAGCCATGCTGGGGGGAAACCATCCATGGCGCACAAGGAATGTGCCATCTACCAGGTGAAAGCTGAGGCAATGGAAAATAGGGTGTCACTGGAGAGGGATGAGGGCTCAGGAGAAGTTCTGGATGTGAAGAGCGAGGCAGACACGGCAAAGCCTTGTCACGGCCCACACAACGCACCCAGGTCTGGGATGACTGGCACCAGCACACCCCTGTCCCAGAGACATGTCCCTGGGAAGAGAGAGAGGAAAGAACAAGGGGGCGAGAATGGGCAGCACGGGCAGACGGGCAAGAGTAGAGATCCCCAGAGCCAGAAGACTGATAATTTCTCATCCAGCTCAGCTTCAAGCCACCACGTCAACAAGATGGTGAAGACCGAGATCAAGTCAGAGCCCCAGGACAGCCCCCCCAAGTCCCCGTCCTGGTCTAAATCAAACTCCAGGCCCTCAGGCCATGGGAGGAAAACATCCAAAGGTGGGGGGTCTTCCACGGAACGGCGGTCCACCTCAAACAGCCCGGAGGCAGGCAGGAGAAGGGGAGACAAGGCCCCGGAGCAGCAAGGGAGGAAGAGGGGAGACGAGGAGGATAAGAGAGAAGAGGGGGGTGAGAGAAGGCCCAGGCGTTCAGAATCGAGGGAGAGGAGACTGCGTCGTTCTCCATCAGACAGCTCCACTTCTGAGGCCTCTGAGAGGTCTCGCAAGAAGAAGACACGGTCATGTTCGCTCTCCAAAGACAGGAGGCGCTCCAGGTAATAATGTCATTCTGTGATAATGTCAATTCTGTGTGCAGTGATTTTGTGGTCTTTTAATAATAATATAATAAATTATGAAATATATGCTGTTATTATAATACCTCGTATTATTATTTTGATTTAGGTCGAGGTCGGGGTCTGGCTCCAGCAGCAGAGAGCGGCCCCAGAGTAGGAAGCAGAAGATGGGGAGCAGGGAGAGGAATGACAGCAGAGGAAGTGAGAGAGAGAAGGGTCGGCCATCAAAGACCAAGAAGCGAGGTCGCTCGCAGTCTCGCTCGCGGTCCAGGGAGAGGAGGAAAGACCACTCACGATCACAACCATCATCCTCTGGGTCAAAAAACAGGGTTGATGTGCGGTCAAAAGACAAGAAGAGGCCGAGGTCCAGGTCGCGGTCCAGAGAGAGGAGAAAAGAAGAGGGGTCGTCACAGGGCACACACAGACCAGGGTCTTTCTCAACCACCTCCTCCAAAGAGCTAGAAGAACAGGAAGAGAAGAAAAGAGAGAAAGCGCTTACTCGGAAAGAGGAGAGAGAGGCTGAAGAAGAGAGAAAAGAGCGAGAGATCAAACAAGAGATGCCTTCCTCTTCTTCAGGACTCAAACCTCACTCTCTCCTCTCTGTCTACCACGTGAAAAAGGAGAGTGAAGGCAATGAATTTAGAACAGAGAAGCACGCCTCTCTCTCAGCAAAACTGCTCAAGGAGTCGAAGCTGCTCAAAGAAATCAAAAAAGAGATACTGCCTGCCTTTGATATGTTTGAAGAATCACTGGATAGTAAACCAATCAGGGAAGAAAAACCTCTGTCAATGTTCAGCGAGTTCAAGGACTTGCAAGAGCACAAGGAGATCAAAAAGGAAAAACCTCCCCCCCTCATAAACGAGGCGTGCGCCCTCCCCACCTCAGACATAACCGAACAAAAAGACCAGGTATTAAAGGAAACCAAGACTGAGCCCATCTGGCTTGAGCTGCCTCAACAACTGACCTCCATCACTGCTCCCCCCACAGGCCAACCCAGCCCCAGCTTCTCAACACTCCGCACCAACCCTGTCCCTGCTCCTTCTCAGGTTGCAGTGACTACAGCCTGCCAGCAGGTGGCCCCATCCCTGCCTCTAGTACCAAAGGCCCTCACAGAGACCCCTCCATCTGTCCAAACCATCCCAGTGAAAAAAGAGGTAGAGGAGCATTCCGACTATGAACTTGATGACATGGACGTGGACATGATGCTGGACAGTCTGGACTATGTGAAGAGTGAGAAAGCAGAGCCAGGAGGAGAGAAAGGGGAGGCTGGGGTTAAAGAGGCGAAGGAGGGCGAAGGGGAGGACGAAGAGGTGAAGACAGTCACGCCAGGTGTTAAAGCCAAACCCTCGGTGAAGAGAGTCACCTGGAACCTACAGGAACCAGATGGACCACAGCCAGAGAAGACTGGCAGTAGTGAGTATTATTGTACATTTTCAAATATTCTACATTTTCTATTCTTATTGTTGTTGCATTGTTGAGAGGTGAACCTCCATGTAAGCATGTCATTGTACTGTGTACACCAAGTGTTCCTGTGCATATGACAAAGAAACGTAATTCATTGTGTATACAATTTAAGCCTACCACAATCAGGATTGACCCAATCAGAGCCCTTACATGTTATATTACAGAACTTTTTCTAGTCAGCTGTTTGACTCCGGTTCAGAAACTACCTCTAATTCACATAACACAGAGAGGGTCATAGCGTGTGTGTATTCTCTGTCTCAGAGCTGGCCCTCTACAAACTGAAGCTCAAACAGGAGGGAGCTCGCAGACCTGCCTCCTCCACCCAGGCTTCCAATCAGGTATGGCTCAGCCACCTCATCACATACACACCTCTTCCTTACTTCTCAGAAACATAGATGCATTCGTGCATTAGGTTGGCCTGCCTACTTACCTAGATAACTATTTTGTACTTCAGGCCTCTACTGCTGTATGCTGCCTTTCTTTCCTGCTAATATGTACACTGAACAAAAATATAAACACAACATGTAAAGTGTTTCATGAGCTGAACAAAAAATGAGTTTCATGGTTTCATGAGCTGAACAAAAAATCCCAGAAATTTGCCATACTCACAAAAAGCTTATTCCTCTCAAATGTTGTGCACAAATTTGTTTACATCCCTGTTAGTGAGAATTTCTCTTTTGCCAAGATAATCCATCCAAGGTGTGGCATATCAAGAAGCTGATTTAAAAAGCATGCTCATTACACAGGTGCACCTTGTGCTGGGGGGCAATAAAAGGCCACTTTAAATGTGCTGTTTTGTCACACAGTTTTGCCACAGATGTCTCAAATTCTGATTGGCTAGGCCTGGCTCCCCAGTGTGTGGGCCTGGCTGCCAAGTGGGTGGGCCCATGGCTGCACCCCTGCTCAGTCATGTGAAATCCATAGATTAGGGCCTAATGTATTAATTTCAATTGACTTTCCTCATATGAACTGTAACTTAGTAAACTCTTTGAAATTGTTGCACGTTGCATTTATATTTTTGTTCTGTATAGTTATGATCAATGTTCCCCCTCATTTTTTTTTGTTGACACTGAGCAAATTTCAGGTCTGCTGAGTTCAAATTCTGTGCAACTTCCAGCGCGTGTTTACTCTGAACACTGCGGCTGTACCCTCTTTAAGTTAGTTTTAATGGTGGTCAAGTAGGCTACTGTGGCTATTTGATGATAATGTATGTCTACCAGAGTGGCCTACCATCAAAAACAATGGACAAAATGTATCCCATTTTAACATGGAAATAGCTGTTCTATCATTCAGCCTACAGTAGCAGCCAATGTGTGGAGTTCAATGTAGGCCTACATTCCATGAGACTTTAGAAAAAACATGCATGGCTGGACACTAACCTGTTTATCCACTTGTCCTTCAGACAAGGAGGTGACTGAAAATGTTGTTGTTTGATACAGGAAACAACTTTACAAAATAAAATGTATTATTATTTCCATACCATTATTACAGAGAATCAGACACATTATGCTACCCTCTGCCTATTGGCTACTGTCCCTTTAAGACAAAAAAAGCTCTTGCTTTTCAAAGAAGTCTAGAAATGTACACGTTTTGTGTTCTTGTAGTCAGCAATATATAACTGGGCTAATAACTCACTAACTGGCAAAAGATATTAACAAAATGTGCATACATGGCTACATGCAGCTCTTGCTTTGATCTCAAAACAAACGCATCTACTCAAGACTACAGCTGTAAAAACAGTCCAGTACAATGTAAATGGTACAGCTCAATATATGGCAATGGCCTATTTGCATATAGGCCTACTGCACCTCTGATTGGTAATGCCGCCGCACTGGTCTGTGTAAACTGTAGAGAATAGGGTGAGTGGTGCGCAATATAAACCTACTCCGAAGCGTTCTGCGAACAGCAACATCTCTTGCATAAATCGTTTTGTTTCGATATGTTGCATTGAAAGTGGCTAATATTTCATTGACTCGATCACAATTTCAACAGTAAAGGGAAACTAGAAAGTTGAGTGAAGTTCAATATCGTGCTTCTCTCCGTGTGTGCTAGTCTGGGGGAGCTGCGTAGCAGTCTCGGGTCTAGTTTAGAGGGAACTTTGGTTATGATCAATCAGTATGGAATTCACTATGAAATGGCACCTAGTCACAGCATCATACTGCTGGCCGGTCATATCAATAATATAAAGTAGACGTACTGATGATCTTTACAGATATCTGTGATTTAGTGCTCCAAAACATTCAGCACAAAATGTTTCTGTAATTAACATGCATCTCTCCTGAAAGGCCACAGAGTGGCAGTCTGTCTTTTTTTTTTTAACTCGGAGAGCAGTTGTTGTGGCTGTCAGCGTAAAGCCATTGCCGATCACATGGGTCTATAGAGAGATCATGTGACAGAAACTGAAACTGATAAAGCAGCGTTTCACAGTGAAATGAAAGTACAAGCCTTTCTTGGGAAATATAAACTGTAGAACGGAAGAATGTTACACGTCAGAGGCTTTTATGTGCTGGGAATACCATAGCACAATAACACAATTCCTGCTAGGTCTCGATGAGACAATAGATGGTTGAGATATATGCCAATGTTTATTTTATTAGTTAGGTAATATTGCTGTTGTGATTTAAGAACATGAAATAGAATAGTTAAAATAAAAATTTTAATATTGTACTGTAATTTACCAACACCTAAAATCTTTTGTAATTCCTCCATTAACATAAATGCACTATTTATGTGAACATTTAACTTGCGCACACATCTCAAATTGGGACATAGTCAGTAAACCTTCCCACCCATAGGAGGACGCCTTGGGTGCTACGTCACCACCTGACCCCAAGGTTCAGAGCACCAAGAGGGCCAGTGTGTCTGTAGTGCTCCCCAGTGCGCCCTCCAGCTCCAACAGCCTACCACAAGTAGGGCTCTCCAAACCTGTCCAGGGGGAACCCAATGAAGCCCCAGGAGAGGATGATGCTTCCAGAAACGATAATGTGAGTCTGAGAGAAAGACAATAATGGTCTTCAAATGTATCATTGCACACTTGGGTGATATCTATGTGTATACAGTGCATTCAGAAAGTATTCAGACCATTTACCTTTTCCACATTTTGTTATGTTACAGCCGTATTCTAAAATTGATTAAATTGTTTTTTCCCCCTCATCAATGTCCATTGTTTTTCGCTTTGTCATTATGGGGTATTGTGTGTAGATTGAAGAAAAAAATACAATTTAATAAATTTTAGAATAAGGCTGTAACGTAACAAAATGTGGAAAAAGTCAAGGGGTCTGAATACTTTCTGAATGCACTGTATATATGTCCTTGTATACTTCTTGCCAACAAATGACCAGACCTCTTCGTAGTGTATGTTGACTAATCACCGGTGTCTATCCTCAGTATATAAAGAAGCTTCACATGCAGGAGAGAGCCATAAAGGAGGTGAAACTGGCAATCAAGCCCTTCTACCAGAAGAAAGACATCACGAAGGAAGAGTACAAGGAAATTGTACGCAAGGCTGTCCAGAAGGTATACCTGATAATTGGCTCAATTTGTCATGTGGTTTGCAATTCCAAATTAAAATGATTTTTTACGGGAACTGGAGAACATGCACATAATAATGAAACCAAAGATGTTTATCATGGGAGTAAATCTTTAGATCAGGTGTCTTTCATTGGTTGATGTAGGGGCTTGTCCCAACCTGTGTAATATGAGAGTTTAGATTTACAAAAATCGACTGAGTCTTCCACTAATTCTTGCAGTACATGACGAAAGACAGCCTGTGGCTGTGTTTCAAACTCATAAAAGACACACCGTCATCGCCTTATGCCCTTGGGAAGATTGGAACGTAAGCCCCTCAGTCCTCGTTTTTGATCGAGTTTGTGAGTGTACAATTATGTTCACTTCGGGGCCTGAAACACCCCATAATTCAATTCGCGATGATTGTACATCCGCTAAAAAAAGTCAGCCAAAACTTAAAACCTCAACGTTAATATGGATAAGTCAACATACAAGTGTAAGTGAAAACTGATGTAAAAAGGTTAGAAATTGTGCTACTAATGCACATGACGGCACAAACACGTCTAGTAAAAGTAATTATGTTTTTGTTTGGTTATCTTTTGGAATTTGTAGAAATAAAAAAAAATCTTCAGAAGTTCCAGCTAGGCAGGCTAACATTAGTTAGCTAATTCATTTGCTAGTTATCATACAGTAGGCGTAGATTAATAATTATTTAGTTAATATAAGTAGACATGCAATCATAATTGACTGTAGCGCATATAAAGCACCCACAAGCTACCGGTGGCTGAAAACACAATCATCAAGGGATGAACAAGTGACGAATTTCCAGGCAAGGGGGGGTCATTTTAAAAATCATTCCTCCCTCCCTCCCTTGCCCTGCAAGTGTAAACATGTCAGATGTCATCAGAAGTGTCCACTTAATTTGAGGGCTGAGGGGATAGGGTGTGTCTTTTAAGTGTTTGGAATGCAGCCCTTGTGTTTCACCGTGGATTAAAAATAAAATAATTTGACTGTTTCTAAATTGCTTCTCTAACTTGTATATGATTTGTTTTCCATTGTGATTCCAGGTCTGCCACAGTAAGAGTGGAGAGATCAACCCTGTGAAAGTGGCCATCCTGGTCAAAGCCTATGTGGACAAATACAAACATGACAGGAAACACAGGAAAGGAGAGGATGGAGGGAAGACAGAGGAGGCAGAAACTGATAGAACAAACGATCCAGAGACCCCATGAAATCATCCACAAGCATTCAGCCATATTCAGCCATTTTCACTAATTTAATAATTTCTGTTATCTTATCATGTCACAGGTTTTTAGGGGACTCAAGCAAGGGCTTAGAGAAAGAGTGGCTCCAAATTTGATTTGTCTTTCATAGTTTTTAGGTGCGATAAAGTTATGTTCTGTCCATAGTAATTCACAGTTTCACAAAATCATGGAAGAGCCGTTTCGTTGAAAGAAGATGTGCAAGTAACTTTTACTGCACCCAATGTTGTCTGGCACTTTGATTACCACTGACTGCCAAGCATCTGTTTTGAATTGAATTTGTTTCCAGGTTCACCCGGGGCCAGACCATGTAGATGTACTTTGTTGGTCTAGCTTGGTCTACTCTGTATGAGGCTAGCACAGAGATTCTGTCTTAAAGAGACAGCTCTCAGTCAGATAGCCTTTCAGTCAAGAGAGGCTAAGGGATAATGTGAAGCAGCTATTTCTACTGGCAAAATGTCTGAATAGAAGCAGTGGTGGCTTTTTATTTTGTATCTTTTGGGCAGTAGAGGGGTATTTTTAAAAGAATGCCACAATGCAGAAAAATACCAGTATGCAATTTTTTGGGAAAAGGAAAAGGAGAAACAATTATTTCAGATTTTAGATTTGGTGTAAATATTGATTTTGAATGATCATTATGTACGCCCTTCCAGTTGTTAGCAGCCTACCGGGAATTCACAAATGTATATTGTTTATGGTCCTGGATGAAGTTTGTTGTTTTTGTGAATGTCTCAGTGCTATGGAACTGTGGATCCGATGGAGTGCTGGTTGACCATACAGTATGTGGCTCTGCACATAGTGTCTGTCCTCTTCAGTGGTGCTCAGATTGTCAACGCTCCTCTGGTCTCTATTGGCAGAATACTAACTTGAGATGAGGGCACACAACTCAGACTTCCTCAAAAAATCTCCCATTGATCATCAATGCATGGTTGTTGAGAAAGTTTGAGTTGTGTGAATTTTCTCAAGTTTGGACTAGGCCCAAAGTGTCTACTGGTTTTAATCCTACCTTTTCATCAGGTTTTGATTAAGACAGTAAACCAGGTGATGTGACTGCATTCATCAGCTTTAATTTATCAATTGACCAGTCATTTGCCAATGATTAGTGAAAACCAGCAGACACTGGAGTTTATATACGTTTTGTGAATACTGCACCTTCACCTGTGTTTTCTCTTAGTTTAACGTTCGTCTAGAATCAATTGGCTAGTCCTGTTGTATATTTGCAACAGGCTAACAAGTCATAAGACAAAGCTTATCATGCCTGTCTTGCAGCCTAATCAATGTTTTTCCCATTTCTTCACACATTCACACTTGGTTATGAACTCAACTAGTTGCTCACATTTCTTCTGAAAGACTGTTCAATTCCAAAAGCTTATTTTCCAGTTTGAATAATGTGCAATAACCCTTATTCTTGACACTGGTCGGCCAGAGTTTGTTCTTTGTCACAAACAAACTAGATTTGTTTTAGTCCTTGCAAATATTGGCACACTTGTAGTTGCGAACTTGGAAATTGTTAATCAAGTAATAATCCATAATCCTAGTTAAGGCCAGGATGTTTTTGATAACGACATGACCTGACAAACACTCTTAACGAGGGGCCAAAGGATTTCCTAGTCAGGTGTCGTGGGTGGGAGAAACCCCTGGCCCTAGTCATACGGTATTCAATTCATGCCATTCGTAATCACTGTTTCTCATTGGTGGAAGTGGTTCACTTCCTTCCTGCTAATGAATACTTCTTACAACTGTACCTGAAAACGGTTGACCTTCTCTACTTATTTTCAAAGACTCCTCTAGATCTCTTCTAAAAGTGTATTTGTAGAAAGGTGCGTTAAAGTATATCCCCCTATCTTTTCCATTTTGTCGTTGGCATGTTCCCATTCTGTGTGTGTAGTAGAATGGATGTGTGTGGACCTGCCACCTGTCTTGTCCTATACCTATATTCACATTTCAAATCGGTCCCTAGATTATATCTGCTTGGCACTTCTGTAGACCTAAAAGGATTGGATTGGTGTATCAGAGGGCCAGATGGAGTTGCTACCAAATTGTGTATACTGTACCTGCAGTATCTGATCCTTTCAGATCTACTTGAAGTGTCTCGGGGTTGATTGGAATTGAGTTTACGTACTTTGTTTTTGAGAGGAGTGGGGAAAGGAGGTGCTTGAGTTAAATGTATTTTGTTTTTTCTCCTTCATTACTTGATCTTATAGGGCAAGTGCTTCAGAGGGAACACAAAATGATAACTAAGTAAAATAAAATACATTTTTGTCCCAATTTACTTTTTTTGTGGTGTTCATGTTTTACTAACATGCTAAATTTAAGGGTGGGGTGAAGATATATTTTGTTACTGAATGGGCAACATTTGATTACATAAGGCTGGATATTTCAAGGGTCGGGGTTATATTATTTTCAGTTCAATTCCCGTCAAATGTTAAAGCTAGAATCCTCAGTTGCTACATCCATTTTTGGACTTATAAATTAATATATATATACCCATTGATTCTTGAATATAACTTAAATGCCTCATGAGCTGTTGTACCCCATCAGAACCCAAGATAAGATTGTTTTACTCCAATATAAGCAAACACTGTATAGCCTCAACATGGTTAAAACTATAATTTTGATGATATGGATGGTCAGTCCAAGCAGCCATAGCTCTCCACGTCTGGATTTGAGGTTACATTTCTCCAGGCCCTTCAGCTTTTTACTTAGGTGGGGTGTCCCCTTTGTTTCAACTGTGCATTCTAGCTTTAAAGCAGCCATTACACTTCTCCATAGTAATTAATTTTAAAGCCTGAATTGACTGGAATGAAGGTGGAAACCCTGCCTAATTGTCACCCACTCTGCTGTAGTTTTCTGAGTAATGGTTTGCTCTGAGCCAGTGGAGAGGGTTCTCTGCCCCTCTGCTATTCTTACTGCTGCCTTGACTGTCGCACTGGGCCTGGAGGTCCCACTCTACTGTACACATCTGGGACAATCTATTTAATAAAACAATTTGATTGGTATTCATTTTATTTCTCACCATTGAAATACATTAAGATAAATCCCAGGGTATTAGGAGTCTCAAAGTATTATCAAATATATTTAAAAGCTCTCTTCAGTGTTTATTCAAGGCTACAAAGTCAACCCTACCAAACTCAGTGGCCTAAGTATCTATCCAAACACCCCCCCCCCCTCCCTTTTATCAGTGTTAAGCATGATCACTTTGACAAGACAACTTTACTTCATAAACCTGATGAGTACTACTAGCAGTGGAAATCATTCCTAGATGAAAGCAACTGGTTCATTTTATGCATGTTTTTTTAGCCAAAGGAACCCACTTGACTTGCATCATGTTTGCAACAGCACTGGTGAACATGATATCGTTTGTGTTAGACAAAGTAACCGCTCTAGGGGCCTCAGGACTACCTGGCTGTCCTCAAGCCACCCTGTCATATACAGTTCTGCCTGCTACTATGGAACCCTGATTGGTGTTACTCTGTCTGGGACTTGCTGTTGACCCTCTTGGACCTGCTTTCTCAACCTCAATGCTTGGTAATGGATTTTTTTATTTTTTTTTAAATACAAATACTTACTCCTGAAGTGTTAAACAGCTGCACTCTATATAACCGCTGGTTATTATTTGACCCAGTTGGTCTTTGAACATTTTAAGAAGTCTTGAAGATCTGGCCATGTAGCCTGAATCTCCTGACGGCAAAGGCAGAAGAGGTTTGGCCACCACTCAGAGCCTAGTTCCTCTAGGTTTCTGCCTTTCTAGGGAGTTTTTCCTAGCTGCATTGCTTGCCCTTTGGGGTTTTAGACTGGGTAGCACTTAGACAACTGCTAAAGTAAAAATTACTTTAAAATATATTTGATTGATAGAAACATAAGGTGTTTGATGCCGCTAGCCAAGAGGGATGACATACATTACTAAAGTAAACATTTCATAAATCACTGGGTAAAATCATGTAAACCAAAGTAAGGAAACAAGGCAAAGTTTATTGATCTTGTTTTGCAATACTATACAATGTGATTTAATGCCAGGGTGAAGTTTGCTCACTTTCAGTACAATAAAACAGATTTTTCAATACAAAAGAGAACAGAAGGGTTGAGCGACCTAGACAGGTTTAAAGTGTGGCCCATAGGGCCAGAAGGGAATTCAGTAGAAGAGAAAATACCACTAAATGATACATGAACACATTAAAACACGCAGCGATAGTGATTTGATGTATATTTAAAATATATATATAAACATCACATTCTGTTAACCTGTCAAGAGAAGTACGGCCTATACTACTGCATGACACTGACAGAAATGATACAGATCAGAATAACCTAACCCAGGGCTCTCCAACCCTGTTCCTGAAGAGCTACCATCCTGTAGGTTTTCGCTCCAACCCCAGTTGTAACTAACCTGAGTCGGCTTATCAACCAGCTAATTATTCAAGTCTGGTGCGCTAGATTAGGGTTGAGTGAAAACCTATAGGACTGTAGCTCTCCAGGAACAATGTTGGAGAGCCCTGATCTAACACCAACATTTGTCTGACTTTCAAAGATCTACAAGTTTGAGTCGTACACAGTTGCATTATATCCACTTGCTAAGCATTTCTTTCCTGTTGGAAGATTAAATTAAGTGATACAGTAGTGCGGTACCGGTTCTAGATAGGGGCTGGTGATGTGGTACAATTGGTGGTCTAGAAGTACTGCCCCATGGCGTGCTGTGGGCCGTCGGGCCAGGTGGCATTGATGAGCTCCATCAGGCTGTTGTGGTGGGAGATCTGCAGGCTGATGTTGTCATTCTGAAGGGACGACGCCCCCTCCTCCTGGGCCACCTCGTGGAAGTAACGACAGATCAGGGGAACCACCTGGAAGAGAAGGGGAATAGGAGAGAGAGGGAATGAGATAGAGGTGGAGAGAAGACATTTAAAAAATAGGATATGCAGTACACTGTATATAGGTTTGTTCTAGGGCAGGGCTCTCCAACCCGGTTCCAGGAGAGTGACCCTCCTGGGGTTGATGTGAACCTACAGTTGGAACTAAGCTGATTCAGCTTTTCAACCAGCTAATTATTCAAATCAGGTGTGCAAGATTAGGGTTGGAGCAAAAACCTACAGGATGGTAGTTGGAGAGCCATGTCTGGTTATGTTAGTATTCTGCCTGTTGCCTTACTGATTTAAAGCTCATGAAAGGGTTACCTTGACGACAATGAGTTTCTTCTCCAGGGGTTTTCCGTCAGGGAACTTCTCGCCAAAGCACATGTGGATGGTATAGTCAGGAGAGCCTCGCTTGTTCTCCTTAAACGCTATCAGCTCTGAAAAAGGTTGATGGTTGTCAAAGCGCTGACAGACAGTCTTAGAGAAATGTGTACATAAACTGCAAAAGTTCCTTTCAGGACCCGGTCTTTCAAAGAATTTGTAAAAATCCAAATAACTTCACAGATCTTCATTGTAAAGGGTTTAAACACTGTTTCCCATGCTTGTTCAATGAACCATAAACAATTAATGAACATGCACCTGTGGAACAGTCGTGAAGACACTAACAGCTTACAGATAGTAGGCAATTAAGTCAGTTCTGAAAACTTAGGACACTGAAGAGGCCTTTCCTCAGACTCTGAAAAACACCAAAAGAAAGATGCTCAGTGTCCCTGCTCATCTGCGTGAACATGCCTTAGGCATGCTGCAAGGAGGCATGCTGCAAGGAGGACTGCAGATGTGACCAGGGCAATAAATTGCAATGTCCGTACTGTGAGACGCTTAAGACAGCGCATTAAGTACTGCAGTGAATCTCCTTATGGACTGCATCAGATTTGCCAGTTCTTGCTTTGAGATGTTACCCCACTCTTCCACCAAGGCACCTGCAAGTTCCCAGATATTTCTGGGAGGGGGGGGCCCTAGCCCTCACCCCCCCGATCCAACAGGTCCCAGATGTGCTCAATGGGATTGAGATCCGGGCTCTTCGCTGGCCATGGCAGAACACTGACATTCCTGTCTTGCAGAAAATCACACAGAACAATCAGTATGGCTGGTGGCATTGTCATGCTGGAGGGTCATATCAGGATGAGCCTGCAGGAAGGGTACCACGTGAGTGAAAAGGATGTCTTCCCTGTAACGCACAGCGTTGAGATTGAGCTTGTCATAGCAGGCAGTCCGATGATGCTGTGACACACCGCCCCAGACCCTGATGGACCCTCCATCTCCAAATCGATCCCGCGCCAGAGTACAGGCCTCGGTGTAAATCTCATTCCTTTGACGATAAACGTGAATCCGACCATCACCTCGTGAGACAAAACCGTGACTCGTCATTGAAGAGCACTTTTTGCCAGTCCTGTCTGGTCCAGCGACAGTGGGTTTGTGCCCGTAGGTGACATTGCCGGTGATGTCTGGTGAGGACCTGCCTTACAACAGGCCTACAAGCCCTCAGTCCAGCCTCTCTCAGCCTATTGCGGACAGTCTGAGCACTGATGAGGGATTGTGCGTTCCTGGTGTAACTCGGGCAGTTGTTGTTGCCATCCTGTACTTGTCCCGCAGGTGTGATGTTCAGATGTACCGATCCTGTGCAGGTCTTGTTACACGTGGTCTGCCACTGAGGACGATCAGCTGTCCTTCCTGTCTCTCTGTAGTGCTGTCTTAGGCGTCTCACAGTACGGACATTGCGATTTATTGCCCTGGCCACATCTGCAGTCCTCATGCCTCCTTGCAGCATGCCTCAGGCATGTTCACACAGATGAGCAGGGACCCTGAGCATCTTTCTTTTGGTGTATTTCAGAGTCAGTAGAAAGGCACCTTCAGTGTCCTAAGTTTTCAGAACTGTGACCTTAATTGCTTACCGTCTGTAAGCTGTTAGTGTCTTAACGACCGTTCCACCGGTGCATGTTTATTAACTGTTTATGGTTCATTGAACAAGCATGGGAAACAGTTTTAAACCCTTTACAATGAAGATCTGTGAATTTATTTGGATTTTAAAAAATTATTTGAAAGACAGGGTCCTGAAAAAGGGACGCTTCTTTTTTTGCTGAGTTTGTGTTATATATATATATATATAACACAATGTCGGACAGTGAGCCATATTTACCATTTTTGTACTGCTGGAAGCTCAACAGTTGTACCATTTCATTTTGGGGCATCTTCCTGGGTTCAGGGTGTGCCTCTCTGGGGTCGCTAGTACTGGAGAACACGTGGCACTTGTCCTGCCGGTAACCATAGATACCAGTGTTTTGTACCTCGAGGAGAAGACCCCTTTGAACGCTTCCTAGGATGCAGTTGGTGTATTCAATCTGGTATAATTGAGGCACAAAGAAGTTAGTCTTGGAATAAAATTTCGCTTGTCTCCAGTGCGTCTTGTTGCTATGTATATTGCTAGGGAATTAACCAGTCAGTTTCATATAAAGATTAGTGATGCACCGATTACATTTTTTTTGGCCGATAGCTATATTTTCCTTGCCAAAAAACCTGATACCGATATTTACATTTTAGCAGCCTTTTAAGCATTCGGAACAACTTCCGGTGAAACTGGAGGGCACGTAATTCAAACAATAAAAATTATGGATATTAAACATTTAGGTACATAAGTGTCTTATATCAGCTGAACGCTTAAATTCTTGTTAATCTAACTACTCTGTCCGATTTACAGTAGCTATCACAGTGAAAACATGCCATGCGATTGTTTGAGGACGGCGCCCCACATCAAAATATTTTTCTACCGGCACAGGTTTCATACAACAATTAAATATTCACTTTTTGAAAATCTTCCTCTGATTTGTCATACAAAGGGTCCCAGCTATAACATGTGTCGTTTTGTTAGATAAAATCCTTTATTATATCCCAAAAAGTCTGTTTAGTTGGCGCCATCGATTTGAGTAATCCACTCATTCAATTTGCAGAGAAAGGAATCAGAAAATCTACCCCTAAACTTTGTTTCAACAAGTCAAAATACGTTTCTATTTACTCCTCAGATACCCTAAAATGTAATCAAACTTGTTGACCAATCAGGACTGCACGTCACATAATTTAAACGAATTAATATTTTTACGTAGTTATTACACTATCACTCGTATTTCATATGTCACAACGATTCATATGCTACGCTGCTGGTAAAGATGTCTCGTGCACCTACAGTGCTGGTCATAAAAATAAACTAGCTCATGTATGCAAACAATGTTCTTCCCCAAAAACATAGCAAAATAACAATCCGTTTCAGTAGCTAGTTAGCTAACTATATAGCTAAGTGTCATCTAAAATAACCCTAATTTATAGTTCTTATTTGATTAATGGTGGCCGGACGCATCTACGTGAAGCTAGCCACAATAAATTAGCCATCTTAAATAAGCATGCCCCTTTCAATTAAACCCCCCCCCCTAAAAACAGATAGTCCTTGTGTAACGGATGTGAAATGGCTAGCTAGTTAGCGGTGGTGCACGCTAATAGCGTTTCAATCGGTTACGTCACTCGCTTTGAGACCTTGAAGTAGTGGTTCCTCTTGCTCTGCAAGGGCCGCGGCCTTTGTGGAGCGATGGGTAACGATACTTTGTGGGTGACTGTTGTTGATGTGTGCAGAGGGTCCCTGGTTCGCGCCCGTGTCGGGGCGAGGGGACGGTCTAAAAGGTGAACTGTTACACTTGGTTCACTCCAGACCTGACTGCCCTTGATCAGCACAAAAACACCCTGTGGCGTACTGCACTAGCTTCGAATAGTCTCCGCGATATGCAACTTTTCAGGGAAGTCAGGAACCAATACATAGTCAGTTTGAAAAAGCTAGCCTTTGCTTTCCTAACAGAAATTGGCATGCTGCAGCACTAATTCCAAAAAGTGTTGGGACACTAAAGTCCATGGAGAATAAGAGTACCTCCTCCCAGCTGCCCACTGCACTGAGACTAGGAAACACTCACCACTGAAATCCACGATAATTTCAATAAGCATTTCTCTACGGCCGGCCATGCTTTCCACCTGGCTACTCCAACCCCGGCCAACAGCTCTGCACACCCCGCAGCAACTGGCCCAAGTCCCCATCCCCCCACTTCTTCACCCAAATCCAGACAACTGATGTTCTGAAAGAGCTGCAAAATCTGGATCCATACAAATCAGCTGGGCTAGACAATCTGGACCATCTTCCTAAAATTATACGCCGCCATTGTTGCAACCCCTATTACTAGCCTATTCAACCTCTTTTGTATCGTCTGAGATTCCTAAAGATTGAAAGCGGTCGTGGTCATCCCCTCTTCAAAGGGGGAGACACTCTAGACCCAAACTGTTACAGACCTATAGCCATCCTGCCCTGCCTTTCTAAAATCTTCGAAAGCCAAGTTAACAGATCACCGACCATTTCAAATCCCACAGTAGCTTCTCCGCTATGCAATCTGGTTTTCAAGCCATCTTCGTCGACCTGGCAAAGGCTTTCGACTGTCAATCACCGCATTCTTATCGGCAGACTCAACAGCCTTGGTTTCTCTAATGACTGCCTCGCCTGGTTCACCAACTACTTCTCAGACAGAGTTCAGTGTGTCAAATCGGAGGGCCTGTTGTCCGGAACTCTGGCAGTCTATGGGGGTGCCACAGGGTTCAATACTCGGGGCGACTCGTCGCTGTGTGTATATATATATATACGGTATATCACAAAAGTGAGTACACCCCTCACATTTTTGTAAATATTTGAGTATATCTTTTCATGTGACAACACTGAAGAAATAACACTTTGCTACAATGTAAAGTAGTGAGTGTACAGCTTGTATAACAGTGTAAATGTGCTGTCCCCTCAAAATAACTCACAGCCATTAATGTCTAAACCGCTGGCAACAAAAGTGAGTACACCCCTAAGTGAAAATGTCCAAATTGGGCCCAAAGTGTCAATATTGTGTGTGGCCACCATCATTTTCCAGCACTGCCTTAACCCTCTTGGGCATGGAGTTCACCAGAGCTTCACAGGTTGCCACTGGAGTCCTTTTCCACTCCTCCATGACGACATCACGGAGCTGGTGGATGTTAGAGACCTTGCACTCCTCCACTTTCCGTTTGAGGATGCCCCACAGATGCTCAATAGGGTTTAGGTCTGGAGACATGCTTGGCCAGTCCATCACCTTTACCCTCAGCAAGGCAGTGGTCGTCTTGGAGGTGTGTTTGGGGTCGTTATTATGTTAGAATACTGCCCTGCGGCCCAGTCTCCGAAGGGAGGGGATCATGCTCTGCTTCAGTATGTCACAGTACATGTTGGCATTCATGGTTCCCTCAATGAACTGTAGCTCCCCAGTGCCGGCAGCACTCATGCAGCCCCAGACCATGACACTCCCACCACCATGCTTGACTGTAGGCAAGACACACTTGTCTTTGTACTCCTCACCTGGTTGCCGCCACACACACTTGACACCATCTGAACCAAATAAGTTTCTTGGTCTCATCAGACCACAGGACATGGTTCCAGTAATCCATGTCCTTAGTCTGCTTGTCTTCAGCAAACTGTTTGCGGGCTTTCTTGTGCATCATCTTTAGAAGAGGCTTCCTTCTGAGCCGACAGCCATGCAGACCAATTTGTTGCAGTGTACTGCGTATGGTCTGAGCACTGACAGGCTGACCCCCCACCCCTTCAACCTCTGCAGCAATGCTGGCAGCACTCATACGTCTATTTCCCAAAGACAACCTCTGAATATGACGCTGAGCACGTGCACTCAACTTCTTTGGTTGACCATGGCGAGGCCTGTTCTGAGTGGAACCTGTCCAGTTAAACCGCTGTATGGTCTTGGCCACCGTGCTGCAGCTCAGTTTCAGGGTCTTGGCAATCTTCTTATAGCCCAGGCCATATTTATGTAGAGCAACAATTCTTTTTTTCAGATCCTCAGAGAGTTCTTTGCCATGAGGTGCCATGTTGAACTTCCAGTGACCAGTCAGTATGAGGGAGTGTGAGAGCGATGACACCATATTTAACACACCTGCTCCCCATTCACACCTGAGACCTTGTAACACTAACGAGTCACATGACACCGGGGAGGGAAAGTGGCTAATTGGGCCCAATTTGGACATTTTCACTTAGAGGTGTACTCACTTTTGTTGCCAGCGGTTTAGACATTAATGGCTGTGTGTTGAGTTGAGGGGACAGCAAATTTACACTGTTATACAAGCTGTACACTCACTACTTTACATTGTAGCAAAGTGTCATTTCTTCAGTGTTGTCACATGAAAAGATATACTCTAATATTTACAAAGATGTGAGGGGTGTACTCACTTTTGTGATATATATAGCTCTCTCAATGATGTCACTCTTGCTGCTGGTGATTCTCTGATCCACCTATACGCAGACGACACTATCCTGTATACATCAGGCCTTTCTTTGGACACAAACGAGCTTCAACGCCATACAACGCTCCTTCCATAGCCTCCAACTGCTTTTAAAATGCTAGTAAAACGAAATGCACGCGCTTCAACCGATCGCTGCCCGCACCCGCATCACTACTCTGGACGGTTCTGACTTAGGTATTTATAGTTGTCCACATATTCTAGGTGTCTGGCCAGACTGTAAACTCTCCTTAGACTCATTAAGCATCTCCAAATCCCAAATTAAATCTAGAGTCGGCTTCCTATTTCACAACAAAGCCTCCTTCACTCATGCTGCCTAACATACCCTCGTAAAACTGACTATCCTACCGATCCTTGACTTCGGCGATGTAATTTTAAAAAAAATAGTCTCCAACACTCTACTCAGCAAATTGGATGCAGTCTATCACAGTGCCATCCGTTTTGTCACCAAAGCCCCATATACTACCCACCACTGCGACCTGTATGCTCTCGTTGGCTGGCCCTCACTACATATTTGTCGCCAAACCCACTGGCTCCAGGTCATCTAAAAGTCTTTGCTAGGTAATGCTCCGTCTTCTCACTGGTCACCATAGCAACACCCACCCGTAGCATGTGCTCCAGCAGGTATATTTCACTGGTCCATCCCCAAAGCCAACACCTCCTTTCCTTCCAGTTCTCTGCTGCCAATGACTGTAACGAATTGCAAAGATCACTGAAGTTGGAGACACATCTCCCTCACTGAAGTTTAAGCGTCAACTGTCAGAGCAGCTTACCGATCGCTGCACACAGCCCATCTGTAAATAGCCCATCGAACCACCTACCTCATCCCCATATTTGTTTTTCTGCTCTTTTGCACACCAGTATTTCTACTTGCACATCCTTATCTGCACATATCACACCAGTTTAAATTGCTCAATTGTAATTACTTCACCACTATTGGCCTATTTATTGCCTTACCTCATTTGCACACACTGTATACAGCTTTTTCTATTGTGTTCTTGACTGTACATTTGTTTATCCCATTTGTAACTGTTGTTTTTGTCGCACTGCTTTGCTTTATCTTGGCCAGGTCGCAGTTGTAAATGTGAACTTGTTCTCAACTGGCCTACCTGGTTAAGTAAAATGTGGACTTTTCCGTTACATTTATTTTGAAGGCTGTCATTGACAGTGATGCAAATTGTAGATTTATGCCCTAATGGAATAGATCATGCTAAACAAGGTTGGAATGTTGTTAATTTGACAAATCTGTTGAAATCACACTGGACGTAATACACTTTAGAATTGCATTGGAGGCATGCTGTACAGTGAAAAAAAGTCTTACCTATGGATTGTGGATCAATGACATGGGCTATCAGTCTACTCAGTGACACCCAGAGAACATTATCATAGCTCTTATTGCAGGACTCTGAAACTGAATTAAGCCACATTTGTCAACCTGTGTGTATTGAACAATATTCCAGAGGAAAAACAATACTGAATCAAATCAGTTTATTTGTCACGTGCGCCGAATACAACAGGTGTAGACCTTACAGTGACATGCTTACTTACAGGCTCCAACCAATAGTGCGAAAAAGGTGTGTGTGTGGGTAAGTAAAGAAATAAAACAGTAAAAAGACATTTGAAAATAAGAGTAGCAAGGCTATATACAGACACCGGTTAGTCAGGCAGTATGTACATGTAGGTATGGTTAAAGTGACTATGCATATATGATGAACAGAGTAGCAGTAGCGTAAAAAGAGGGGTTGGCGGGTGGTGGGACACAATGCAGATAGCCCGGTTAGCCAATGTGCGGGAGCACTGGTTGGTCGGGCCAATTTAGGTAGTATGTACCGCGTGGATGTTTTGGTGTCTGATTACTCAATTCCCAACATCGTACTCAGAGTTGACTGTTACCATTTCATTGATCCCCAATCCTTAGGTAAAGCTGTACAGTGCAATATGAATGTCAATACACACCATAGGCTGACTGGGGAGGTGATTTCACAGTCACGTGATAAGAGCTACAATGCTAATATTTGCATTAACTCTTCAAAGTTGTGTTCTGTGGGTGTCACAGAGTAGACTGACACCCCATTTTATTGCTTCACATTCCAACCTTTTTTAACATTATCTAGTCCAAATATAGCATCATTCCACCAATTGTAACCTTCTGCATCACTTTCAACTAGGTACTTTTGTGCCTAATCCTTATTGTGGCTAGCTTCACAACACAACCCGGTCAGGTCGAGCGTCACTAGCCAGATGAAGCTAGCTGGCTGCTTATAACGTTAGCTTTGGGCAACAGGGTTAAGTAGCTGGCTAGCCATTTATTTTCATGAACTGAAGTTCAATAGGTGAACAATAGTTACTCAAGGATTCCTAAATCATTTCTAAGAATAGTGAAAATGACTGCAGTTTCTACTGGTCATATTGGTGTTAGCTAGGTACCAAGCTAAAGCTAGCTAGCCCAGAAGTTGCAGTCAAACAAATAATGCAGTATTGTAAATACAGCTCGTGGCCGGTGTTTGCAGACTTTTTTTTTGTACAGCTTTGACAGTGCTACTGATAGTGGTACTTGGCTTACACGTGCAAATTCAGAACACACAACATTCTATAATAGAACAATGTTATTTGACATGTATTTTTTTGTACACACAGACTCAAACTGTGTTCCATAGTATGTCGTGAAGCTATTACTGTGGAACTCCGTTAGGGCAACATCTGAACATTAGCACACTTGGTAACGTTAGTGTGTACCGGTTCTCAGCCAGTCGCGAAAGCCAACATCACCCGCGACAGAACGGTTGATTGTCAAGGGCAATGAATTCATTATCTTGGCGTTAATGGATTTTGCCTTTGAGTTTTCGCTGAAATGTTCTTACTCTTTTAAATGACTGCCTGACTTGTTAACTACTCGATCCACACAGCAGACATTGTGGGCTAGGTTAGGAATGCGGTGTTGCATGTTTAGCGCAAAATTGTACGTGGCGTCATATGTATGCACGTCAGCTTTGAGGTTGGTTTTTCACGTCGCCGTTAAACTAGACATCGGGCGATACCAATGTTGGCATTTTTAGCTAATAGCGTCTGATTCCGATATGTTCACCGATATATCGTACATCCCTAATAAAGACACATATTGGAAAACCACAGGCATGTACACAGAACCACAGATAGTGCAGGTGAATGGTAGCAGCACCAGGTGGGCTTCTGTACTGTACCTGTTTGTGGTCTGGCAGCCCGTATGTGCTGGGGAAGCAGAGGGGCTGGGTGTTGGGCTCGAGAGCATTACACTGGTAGTGGAGCTGAACCCTGGGGCCTGACACCTGGGTCTTTCGCATCTCGCTCCCCCTATAGGAGATGGTGATCTCCAAGTCCCAGAGGGATGAGTTGGCGGCAGGCAGGTTGAGCAGGGCATCCGGATTAACTGTTGGGAGATCGGAAAGGTCATCAAATAAGTCACATTGTACTGCATGAGTGAAATGCACTTTATTTTCCAGTACAGAAAAGACATGGTAAAATGCTATTTACACAACAAGTTGGATGTGTGGATTTTTCCTTGACTTGTGGCTGTATGGCCCTGGCATACCTTGGTAGTATGGCTGCTGTACTAGGACTGGTGGCACTGGGTAGTGTGTGTGTACCGGTATAGAGTTCTCTTGAGAAGAAAAAGAGTTGTGTCATATGTCATTATCAAGCTTTTTCCAGAATTTGTATTTAAAATGTTTGTCATTAACAACCCATTGTAAGGAGTTACTTTCTACAGGTGGGGAGGTGCTGTACCTGTGTGTTGGATCAGGTCTAGGGGGTTCAAGGTTAGGTTGCTAAAGTTCAGTATATCATGCTGTTTGGAGGGGTGAAAAATACATTCAGATTTAACAAGTTTGTCTTTTTTTAATTTTTATACTAGAATCATTGTTTCTATCAGGGCAGGGTTAAATAACCAGCTCCTGGTTCAATATAGATGTACTGTTACTATACCTCCATGCCTGGGGGAGTGTTTTCTGTAGGGGTGAGAGCACAGTCAATGCCATAGTTCTCCAGAGTGATTTCTTCTATGTGCGGGCTCTCATAGTTATCTGTAAAAAAAAAGAAAAAAGAAAAGAAAATGCATTTAAAACAATTGGGGCAAGAGGAGACTCCAGTTGGCTACCTGAGCTAATGCCTAGGCTTTAGTTCAGCAGGCAAACAGTCTTGTGGCACTTAAGTTACACAGGCCATAGTGATCTTACACTCATTGATGACCAGGTAGACTTTATGGGGGTCGTTTGAGTCCTTGGAGTGGTCTTCCACCATCTTGAAACGCCTGCACAGGCTGTTCAGTGCAGAGCGGAAGTTGGTCTTCCACTTTGCCTTGTCATTGCGATGCTCATTGATTTTCCCGCTGACCACTGCCCATTCCTGTAACCAGATAATTGATGTGCCATAGAATTGAACTGTCATCATAACAAGTTACTTATTAGATCATTATACATACAACATGTAATGATTCATGCACTGCAGTTCACAATCAAGCCACAGCCTCTATTGCCTGGAATTTCTGCAGAGCTCTGGCCACCTTCCACAATATATTCCTTACCCTGAATATTTTAAGGTCGTCCTCGGAGCAATCCTTCCTAGAATTGTGTTTCCACGGGACTCTGAACTTATTGTTGTCAATAAAGAACAAACCGGTGTATTGCTCGGTCCGCACCTGTTCTATCAGCCAGTCACCGAACTGAGGTTTGCAGCTGAAACATGCAGGGAGAAAGCAAATAGCCTACATACTTATAAAAAGAGGGGCAGTATATCGGCAACATTGGTGAGTGAAGTGTCATTGAAAGAGCACGTCTTTATTCCAGAGAGAGACTACCATTGCACTACCTCGCAACAATCAATGAAATATGTAACATTGTTTTTTTAACAGTAGCCTAAAAGCACAGTACATTCACTAAGCATAGCCGAGCTCTTGAAAATATCAATCGAACTCTATTCTACATTTATCAATTTAACTACTATAATCTGCAGATCACTAGAAAATGATCTCTGTTTACCTGACGTACAGATATGAAAAATGTTACTTACCTTTGCATCTTTAATGCTGAAACGCGTCGGCTATTTCTGTTTGACTGTGGACGTGTACTACTATGTAAGTGTTCTAATTGTTTTCAGTTCAATGCCGGGCAGGGACGTTTTATAGGCGTCGTGATGTCATATAGTTGGACTTCCCCATTGAACAGAGATGACGAGATTAATGTATTATGTATTCTCACAGTTGGTTGTGTACCTTAATCTATTGCACCTATGTGTATCCAACTCATTGATTGAGTGTAACAAATTGTGTTGAGCATTGAGAAACGTCGGTCTGAAAGTGAAAATTATGCTGAGACGATAGATCGCACATTCTTGATTGCATCATCTTCTTGTTCAGTCAACAAATTATAACGAAACAAGCAAAATGGGCAATTTTTCTGCAATCAAACTGTGTCAGGGTCATTAATATACAACACATAATAGGCTGTATCATAACCAGTGGCGACCCTTCATTCAGGGCAGGTGGGGCTCTGAGACCCACATTTCCCCCCCCCCCCCCCCCAAAATATAAATATTATTTTTTGTGGGGCTTGTATGTTATTTTGGCATTAATACGTGTCTCATATCAGTTTGCAAACAATGTAAAAAATGACCCTGGACCCTGTAATGACCCTGGGTTTATAAACTCGGAAATCGACTCTACCGCACAAGCATGCTTTTCGCGCTGGACCTCGGGCTAGAAGGTCAAGGGTTCGAGACCTGCTCCCTCCTGTTTCATTACATTGGTGTCAGAAGTGATCGGACCTTGCATCCACGACAGTGTGTGTGCTTGGCCGGTGAGCGCGTTCCTGTAAGACATAGAGTCGCAAGCTAGCGCGAGGACGCGCTCTTTGAAAGGAGGGAGTAGTGTAATGACCCTGGGTTTAAGCGTAGAAATCGACTCTACCACACGAGCATGCTTTTGCGGCAGAGTCGATAGCGCGCCGGACTTCGGGCTAGAAGGTCGAGGGTTCGAGACCTGCTCCCTGCTGTTTCATTACAATGTATATATATATATATATATATATATATATATATATATATATATATATATATATATAATTGAGTTAATAAAGCCGCATACAACCACGGTCTCTTTTTTGTTTTCTTGAGTAAGGCAGCTCCAAAATGCAGGTGTTTCAGCCTAGCTCAGTGCTTTCTGTGGTGGTGGGGCGGATCAGCAGAAAATAGGAGCATTGCACCGTGATTGGCTCAGAAATCTGTCACTTATGGGGACCTTCTGCAATCGCCTAGCTTCAGTCCTTTAGTAATGGTAGACATCCAAAGTTTCAGCCCTTTGGGTCCTACCATAGTTATATTACAAGTTCCCTTTCAAGAAGGCTCAAGGTCATTGGTCACAGAAATGACGTCAAATCACGTTATATGTACAGTAGTTTGATTGGACTGATCATGTCAACATCATACTTTCCCAATCTTAGTTAGCAGTCATCATCATGAATCAAGTCTACTGGCAAATTGTTTTTAATCCTTGTCATATGAAGAGAAATAATGAAGAGAAAATATAGATAAAACGTATCGGCGCTCATCTGCCATTGGACATAAACATTACACAAGTTGGAAATCGCGAATTCAACAATGAGTTGTTTGGAAGGAATCAGTGGCATTGGCTAATCGCAAGCTTTGCAACTGGGAAGTCAGACTAGGAAAATAAGTTTTGAACTATCATCCAACTCGGAATTGTAAATATTTTTATTTGATGACAAAATTTACCAAAGAAGGACCGCCGCGCACAACAAGGTGAGTCCAAAAATATCTTATATGCTGCTGCATAAATTATGTAATATGCCATGGAGATATGGTCAGCCATATCAGCTATGTTTTTTAAAAAGGCAGTAAATGAGGCTGACAAGACGAGGCTGCCAGACAAGACTCCGCTGATAGCCAGGTGTAGCTGTGGTAAGGATTCACTCCATTGTGCTGGAAAGAAGCTCTACTGTTAGGACAGCTTTATGTAGGCCCTAAATGTTTGTGGGCACCGCTTGTCATCGTTATAGTGCAATTAATGTATTGTTTAGTGTTGTGTTGTGTAGTGGCTTTGCTGACATGCATCTAAAAATAATTGGGGGGGGAGTTTGCACCACCAAGATTTTCATGCTAAAATCACCACTGATCATAACAAACATTTAGGATGTCAATCTGACTCTTATACAGAGTGATCAGCATTTATTCCTATTTTGACAGCAGGCTGATAGCCTGTAGAGCATCTCGCGGAAGTTAAAATGTCATACAGCACCTTGTTCTGGAGTTTTTGTTTCAGGTATTAGATAGAGATATTAATTTATTTGGGATTGGGTCTTGGAAAGCATGTAATGGTAATGCATCATAATCATCAGTAAGACTGGATTAAGGGAGACTGAATGACCCATCATGCATTTTACTCCCATCCTTCTGTATCAATCAAATGTATTTATAAGGCCCTTTTTACATCAGCAGATGTCACAAAGTGCTATACAGAAACCCAGCTTAAAACCCCAAACAGCAAACAATGCAGATGTAGAAGCACGGTGGCTAGGAAAAACTCCCTAGAAAGGCAGGAACCTAGGAAGAAACCTAGAGAGGAACCAGGCTCTGAGGGGTGGCCAGTCCTCTTCTGGCTGTGCCAGGTGGAAATTATAAGAGTACATGGCCATTAAGGCCAGATTGTTCTTCAAGATGTTCAAACATTCATAGATGACCAGTTGGGTCAAATAATAATCAGTGGTTGTAGAGGGTGCAACAGATCAGTACCTCGGGAGCAAATGTCAGTTGGCTTTTCATAGCTGAGAATTCAGAGGTCAAGAGCAGGTGCGGTAGAGAGAGAGAGTCAAAACAGCAGGTTCGGGACAAAGTAGTACGTCCGGTGAACAGGTCAGGGTTCCCTAGCCGCGGGCAGAACAGTTGAAACTGGAGCAGCAGCACGACCAGGTAGACTGGGGACACCCAGGAGTCATCAGGCCAGGTAGTCCTGAGGCATGATCCTAGGGCTCAGGTCCTCTGGGAGGGGAGGTAGACCTGTATGGGACAACTGTAACATTCCATTTGACTGGTTCTAAAGGGATTTTATGCATATGGGAATTCAATGACATGCTAGTTTTGTTTTCGACACCCCTATCACGCTAGTGGATGGATACTAGGCTATTAGTGAGAGAGAATGCACTTAAAGCACGTGCCACTGCTTAAATATTTCTAATTACAGGAAGTGTGTCTCATGTTATCTCCAGGAGTGGAAATTCACAAACAAACAAACATTTTATCCCTATGCCAACTGTGGTCCATATGGTAAATTCTGAAGGTCCTTTCATTGCATTCACATTGAACAATACCTCCTGGGATCTTATGGGGATTTCCAGCATACAGAGGAAGACAAAGGTCCCTAGAACCCTGCAACTAGAATGGTTTTAATCAGAAACTTTGAGTGCTTGCATCAGCAATCCACAGATGTTGTAGGCCTAATGACTTTAAATCATATAATCGTTCTAATTTTATATCAAAGTTGATACAATGCAGATATATTTAGTCATAAGTAAGCATACATTTCACTACAGCCCTTTGAGTTCGATTCAAACATGACCTAATGCATTCATTCATTCATTCTACAAGGCACCCTTCTACTTCAGCCATGTGGCCACTTGCCTGGACAGTAGTAGTGGATTGGGTTGGAGTCCAGGGTTTGTGGGCTAACTATAACCCACAACATCTGCTATGAGTGACGTGCTATTGGTCGAGAGGATCCAGGGTGGCTCACCACAGATTGTTACTTATGAAACTTCACTGTAAATACAAGATTACGCATTGTTCCTATTTACAACCCCACATCTGTGACAGTGAGCTGAGTGAGAGGGGGTGGGTACGCCCTCTTCTTGACGGGAGAACCTCTAATATTGTCTCCTCAGCTGGGCCTAGAATAACAGTTCCTTTTCCCAACCATTCTCTTTTAATACAACCACACTGACATACAGGATGTATAATAATCATATTTCCTCCTTATCCTAGATCTGTGTCCTCCCACCCACACGCAATGAGTAGGAAGCAATGGTAGGCCGCCACACAGTGATGAAAAAGCAAAAGTCATATCACTGTCTATTACTATTTCAGTCACTATCACTACAACCACTGTGGCAGTCTAGTACTCTCTCTATTTGTCTCAAGGAAGCCTGTATTTAGCATAGTCTGACCTATCTTCACTGCCTCAGTGAGCCTAATCAAGGCATCACACTCTGGTTTACCTGTGTGGTAAATGGACTCAATGTAGTCTTATACCTACACATGCTCCACCATGTCTGTCTCAACAATGAGGAAGTGAAATCCACTCCAGCTGAACACTTCTCTCTTCCCTCTCATTGAAATAGTTGTTGTGCCCTAATCGGTGGTTTGTCTTTTTGTAGGAGCAGGCCCCTGTGGCTCTGTGGCTGGGTGTAGGCCCCTGGACCGGCTCGGGGAAGGATGTAGCTCCCTCATTCAGATGCTAAAGTGCAGTTTTCACATCCCTATTCACACACACATGCACGCACGCGGCCACACACACACACTGTTGGTGTGTGGCACAGGCCTTTGGTGGAGAATGGAGAAGTGTGGGTAGAGATTTACTCAAGTGTGTGTCAAGGTCAAAGGATTAATTCAGAAATGTTTAGGAAAATCTCTTGAAAAAAATCATTTTTGTGATTAGCACTTGTCATACTAGAAACATGCATCATACCGGTAAGACAGTTTAGACACTGGATTGTGGCCAAACTTTCTTACCAGTTTCTTACCAGTATACCTAAATGATTCAGCATTTTGCAGCACAGAGAGGAGAGCATGTATTGTTGAGCAGACAAGTAAGAGAGAGAGTTCTGTATCAAAGATCCCCCTGTATTTCCGGGAGTTTTGAGGGGAAATCCAAACTGCTTTTCTTTGGAGATTGAGACCATCAGAAACAACCATTTCTCTCGATTTTTCTGTCTGTGTCTCCCTCCACACCATTCTGCCATTCTGTCTATATGTATACCTTCCTCTCTCTATATCAGTCTGTCTCTGATTTTCTGTCTCTGTCCCTCTCTCCCTGTCTCCATCCTCTCTCAATTGTCTGCAATTATCAGCACTATCTAAATAGACTGGTATGTTAGTTTTGATGGCTTCACTTTTATTCTACAATGTAGAAAATAGTACAAATAAAGAAAAACCCTTGAATGAGTAGGTGTTCCAAACTTTTGACAGGTGCTGTATACACTGAGTGTACAAAACATTAAGAACATTTGTTCTTTCCATGACAGACTGACTAGGTGAATCCAGGTGAAAATTATGATCCCTTATTGATGTCACTTGTTAAATCCTCTTCAATCCATGTAGATGAAGTGGAGGAGACAGGTTAAATAATACGCCTTGAAACAATTAGGACATGGATTGTGTGTGTGTGCCATTCAGTGTAAATGGGCAAGACAAAATATTTTAGTGCCTTTGAATGGGGTATGGTATTAGGTGCCAGGCGCACCTGTTTGTGTCAAGAACTGCAACGCTGCTGAGTTTTTCATGCTCAACAGTTACCCGTGTGTATCAAGAATGGCCCGCTGTAGTAGTCTATTGTGTTCTTGTTGGTGCATCATTTTAACTCGGAGACAAAATAATAATCAATACCATAATAGGAAAGTGGCCTATTGAAATACGGTTCCTTTGAAAAGCCATAGCACCAATCTTGAAGCTTATGCACTGCTGCTCTCTACTGGCCGATAGCGATATGGAAAGATACAACGATTGTACGGCTTGATGTCTTGTTTTCATCGCCAGAGGTCACTACGTGTTTATTTTTACGCGACTTGACAAGATATTCGAGATGTCTCGTTGAATGTAATATTAGTTTACAATACACAACGAGAGCCGTAGAAGAGCATTGATTTCAATTTGAGACTATTTGTTGAAAATCGCTCAGTTCACTAACGTTTTTGTAAGAGCGGAAAGAATGTTACGAGTTATCATACAAAATGTTGCATTCTATAAACAAATGGAATGAGGAATAATCAAAAGGCCTATTGTCCTTTTTACACATTATGTGGAGGATTAGGTTTGTGCAGCCATTTGACCATAAATAACGTAAGGACTGTTGTTGCAACGTGCTGTCCAGTCGAATGTGGTGCTGAAAACGACAATCCAACATTGACCAAGGGGAAAATCGCCTCAAACGAAAACACAAAGTTCAGGGTGGTACCTAAAGTTGTATATTTATTAATACGTCCAATGTGCGTAATAACTGCCTCGTTGAATAGGCCTAGTTATAACATATTTGTAGCCTAAACACCCAAATCCATATTTGCGAATATACGTTTTACGAATGACAATTGAGGCTTGCATTTGAGTGTTGGAATGGCACAGAATCCAACCGATCGTCAGCTGCCAATATTGCCAGGCAGTAGATGCTTGAATCTCTATGCAGACAATGTGCACCTGTAGCGCACTCGTTGTGCGGTCATTGGGCACGGCAGACATACCCACAACTCATATTACCTTAAATGAATCGTGTTTCTATGGAAGGTCTATAATTCTACACAGAGACACGCTTGCCTTTTTATTTTCTTCTTAATGGCTGTAGCCTGGATACCGGAGAAGCGTCCTTGGTATTTGAGATTTTAAAGAGCGAGGAGAAGGGTGGAAGGGGAGAGACTGATAATTTGAAGACGTGCCAGGGGTACATTGTCAAATTCAAAAGGCATTTAAAGCACCAAACCATTCACTTTTTTCATTCTCTCCTATTTTTTTTCTTTCTCTCTGTCTTGCTTTCCTTTTGCCCGGTTGCAGGCCGTTTGAATCCACCACTGGGCTTTCAAGTTGGAGACATTGGAATGTAAATGAGCCCAGCGCGTGCTCCTTGCGCAGTGAAAGCTCGGGATTGTTTATTGAGCTCCTGGAGCCACGCGCCTGGCTCGCGGAGTAGGCTAGCAGAAGAATCACACAGCGGGGCGGGGCCTCGCGGGGAAGCGTGCATCTCCAAAGGGGTGGGGTGTGTGGGGCGCGTGTTGAAAAGAGGAGTGCTGCCAAAGTTTGGGTCAGATCGGCTCGTGGAGTAAGCAAGCGCGGTCAAGAAAGACTTGGACACCAAAAAGCCACAGCGCTTCAGCTATAGCCACACGGTCCCCACGCGAAGGACACGAGAGCAGTGCACTGTCAACCTCTATCTATACTTTCTTATCTTCTTCTCTGTCAGTGAGGGTGCGCTGTTGCAAATCCCATCTGTCAGTAGGCCTGTCTCACCACCGACCAAGATGGAGACTACCACCATCACCACCACGCAACTGGCGCAGAACGCATGCCCATTTGTACTGACGGAGAGACGCACCACCATCACCCTGCACGCTCCAGCCCAGGAGTGCGCAATTCCCAATGACACCACTGCAGCCGGCTACCAAAGCAAGACCACCGTGCTGAAAAGACAGCGCTCCAGCTCCCCGGAGCTCCTGCGCTGCAAGCGGCGGCTCAGTTTTAACGGACTCGGCTACTCCATCCCTCAGCAACTCCCCGTTGCCGTGGCTCGGCGAAACGAGCGCGAGAGGAACCGAGTCAAGCAGGTCAACATGGGCTTTCAGACGCTGCGTCAGCACGTGCCCAACGGGGCAGCCAACAAGAAGATGAGCAAAGTGGAGACGCTGCGGTCCGCCGTGGAGTATATTCGAGCTCTGCAGCAGCTACTAGACGAGCATGATGCTGTGTCAGCCGCCTTCCAGTGCGGGGTGCCTTCCCCTACCATCTCCAACAGCTACTCGGCGGAGCCAGAGTCACCCCACTCCACCTGTTCCTCCGACGAGGGGAGCTATGAGCCGCTGAGCTCCGAGGAGCAGGAGCTGCTGGACTTTACCACCTGGTTCGACAGATACTGAGACACCGGTAGCCTAATTGTCGTTACCATCCCACAGCACCTGTGTATAGGCAGGGCACCTGTGTATAGGCAGGGGTTTCTTCTGACAGAAGTGACTCGAAGTTGAAAATAATGTCAAGTTATTCGATTCACTCTGCAAGGTGAGGCACCCGTGAACACTCTCTTGGCACCGACTTACTCTCTCTCTCCCCTCACCAGGCAGCGTTTGCAGGTGGAAAGCAATAAGAAAGAGGAAAGTAAAGCGGAGTTACCGTTGCTATGCTACAAGAGAGGAGGGAGTACAACGAACGGCCCTTTGGTTCCCCTCGGAACAACAGGGGAGATACTGTGTGCGCTCACGCATGGACAAAGCGTCGAATGACTGCAAGGTGACGCTTGGAATTATTTATTTATTGATGACTTTGAATAAGTGCATTAATAAATGAAACAGCATCGGTGCAGTCCGCACAGTAGCCCAGAAGAGGTACACGGTTGTGGCTCAAGGACTTTGCTGTTGACACCAGTTTCAGATAAGGGCAAGACTCCTTCAACTGACTGCATCTGATGGGGAGATTGTATCGAAGATGACCCGCCATCTGAAATAAACTTTGTTGGTGTACATTGTCTGAAATTGAAATTATTATTTTTTAAATATAAAGACTTATTTTTGTTAATTGAGATAAAAACAAATCTTCTGCAACCACCAACACCGCCACTTTGCTGACAGTGAGAGCTCATGAGATGTGATAAGTATGACTGGACAACTGGACAATTGAATTGGCACATATGTCTGCGTCATGCGATTGGTCACAATATATTTTACATCCTCCCGTGAAAGATTGAAGGGTTTTACGTGGTATGAAGACCTTTATCAATGTATGCACTTGCTCTCCGTTTTTCGTAGCCCCCTAAAGTGTACATATGCGATTTTAACAGATTTATTTTGTGTAAACAGTTTTTTTTATGAATAAAGATATCTCTATTTATATTAAATTATATGATGTTGTTGCATTATTATGTGGACAAAGTTTTTAATTTATTTTCTCAGCCTTGTCAAATAGTAGGTATATGCCTAACAGGCATACTCACAAATAATATGCTATATGATTTGATTATTATGTAGACACACTTGAATCAGATTTACAAATATATCTGATGGTCTGCACTGAGCAAACAGAGACTTCTTCTGAGGTTCTATTCAAAGACCAAGTCTGACCATTTACCAAGCTGTTTTGGCACACAAGGGAGAACTGCGCAGCTGTGTGAACACTCAATAACCATTTAAAGACGTGCACCATGCCTTGCGCTTTGTCTGTATAAAGAACGGGGAGATTAATATTACGTTTCATGCACTGCATTGTTTCTTTTTCATTCGCTTTCTCTCCGCCTAATAACACGGAGGGCCTGGAACGGAGGGTGGGAGGGAAGGCGATATATATATATAGAGAGAGAGAGCGGGCGGGCGGGCGATACAGAGATGGAGGGAGAGGTATATACTATTAACTTTCTTCAAAGGGGTAGTCACTTTTTACAGAGGGAGGGAGGGTATGCGGGCGGGCGATAGAGAGAGAGAGAGATGGAGGGAGGGAGGGAGGGAGGGAGAGGTATATACTATTCACTTTCTTCAAAGGGGTAGGCCCTATAGTCACTTTGAAATATGGCTCAGCGAAAGTCAGGAAGACAACGCAGCGGGTCAAAAATTCTTATTGGCCGATTGAGAACAGTCTAAATAAAACCTTGGTTTGTAGACTACTTTTATCCCCGACTGTGTTTTTCAGGGCGCACACAACCCAATCAAAAAGCCCATCTCCTGCGAAATGGAGAGCACAGCACCCCATTGTGCGCACTATTGTGTCTGCCTTTGCGTCTCATTATGCGTATTATGGGGGAGCCTCCATTGTAAATAAACATCGATGCCAGAACCTACGAGGCAGAAAGAGAAATAACTCGTTTAATTTCATCGGGTATAGGCTACTTTATCTCTCTTTGGAATCATAATAAAACCCAACTGTAAGAGCTGGGATCGAGGCTGATATAATATGCAAGGCCAATATGTTTTGCGTAATTTGGGTTGAATTCTAAAACATACTGACTCAGGATTTACGAAACAGATACCAACATTTTGATAAGCAATGGAATGAGTCTACACTCTTAGAATAACAGCATCTGGATGCTTCATATATGGCACCCCTTAAGGCTCTATATAGAACTGAAATTTGTTCCATATAGAACCCTATATGGAACCCAAGGGTTCTATATGGAAACAATTTTGAAGAAGAACACCTGGGCCTCTGTTCAAAGAACCCTACAAAGAGGTTCTACACTGAACGAAAATATAAATGCAACATAAATGCAACAATCTTAAAGATTTTACTGAGTTACAGTTCATGTACAGAAATCAGTCAATTGAAATAAATTCATTTGGCTCTAATCTATGGATTTCACATGATTGGGAATACAGTTAAGTATCTGTTGGTCACAAATACCTTTTAAAAAATAGGTTGGGGCGTGGATCAGAAAACCAGTCAGTATCTGGTGTGACCACCATTTGCTTCATGCAGATCAAGACACATCTCCTTCACATTGAGTTGATCAGGCTGTTGTCCCACTCCTCTTCAAAGATGCTGGATATTGGCGGGAACTGGAACATGCTGTTGTACACTTCGATCCAGAGCATCCCAAACATGCTCAATGGGTGACAAGTCTGGTGTACGCAGGCCATGGAAGAACTGGGACATTTTCAGCTTCCAGGAATTGTGTACAGATCCTTGCGAGATGGGGCCGTGTAATATCATGAGGTGTTGGCGGAGGATGAATGGCACAACAATGGGCCTCAGGATCTCATCACGGTAGCTGTGTGCATTCAAATGGCCATTGATAAAATGCAATTGTGTTCGTTGTTCGTAGCTTATGCCTGCCTATATCATAACCCCAACGCCACCATGGGGCACTCTGTTCACAATGTTGACATCAGCAAACCGCTCGCCCACATGACGCCATGACGTCTGCCATCTGCCCGGTACACTCTTAGAAAAAAAGGTGCTACCTAGAATCTGAAAGGGTTCTTTGTTGTTCCCATAGGAGAACCCTTTGAATAACTAGTTTTGGTTCCAGGTGGAACCCTTTTGGAACCCTTTTTTCTAAGAGTGTACAGTTGAAACCTGGATTAATCCGTGAAGAAGACAATTCTCCAGCGTACCAGTGGCCATCAAAGGTGAGCATTTGTCTACTGAAGTCTGTTACGACTGAAGTCAGGTCAAGATCCTGCTGAGGACGGCGAGCACGCAGATGAGCTTCCCTGAGACGGTTTCTGACAGTTTCTGCCGAAATTCTATGGTTTTGCAAATCCACATTTTCATCAGCTGCCCGGGTGGCTGGTCTCAGACCGCAGGTGAAGAAGCCGGATGTGGAGTTCCTGGGCTGGCTTTGTTACACGTGGTCTGCGGTTGTGAGGACGGTTGGACGTGCTGCCAAATTCTCTAAAACAAAGCTGGAGGCGGCTTATGGTAGAGAAATTAACATTCCATTTTCTGCAACAGTTCTGGTGGACATTCCTGCAGTCAGTATGCCGATTGCACTCTCCCTCAAAGCATGAGACATCTGGGGTGTTGTGTTGTGTGACAAAACTCCACATTTCAGAGTGGTCTTGTATTGTCCCTAGCACAATATGCACATGTGTAATGATCATGCTGTTTAATCAGCTTCTTGATATGCCACACCTGTCAGGTGGGTGGATTATCTTGGCAAAGGAGAAATGCTAACTAACAGCGATGTAAACAAATTTGTGCCCAACATTTGAGACAAAAAAGGTTTTGGTGCTTATGGAACATTTCTGGATCTAACATTTTATATGTTGAGTTTATATTTTTGATCAGTACAGTTGAAGTTGGAAGTTTACATACACCTTATCCAAATACATTTATACTCAGTTTTTCACAGTTCCTGACATTTATTCCTAGTAAAAATTCCCTGTCTTAGGTCAGTTAGGATCACCACTTTATTTTAAGAATGTGAAATGTCAGAATAATACTAGAGAGAATTATTTATTTCAGCTTTTATTTCTTTCATCACATTCCCAGTGGGTCAGAAGTTTACATACACTCAATTAGTATTTGGTAGCCTTGCCTTTAAATTGTCTAACTTTGGTCAAATGTTTCGGGTAGCCTTCCACAAGCTTCCCACAATAAGTTGGGTGAATTTTGGCCCATTCCTCCTGACAGAGCTGGTGTAACTGAGTCAGGTTTGTAGGCCTCCTTGCTCGCACATGCTTTTTCAGTTCTGCCCACAAATTTTCTATGGGATTTTGAGGTCAGGGCTTTGTGATGGCCACTCCAATACCTTGACTTTGTTGTCCTTAAGCCATATTGCCACAACTTTGGAAGTATGCTTGGGATCATTGTCCATTTGGAGACCCATTTGCGACCAAGCTTTAACTTCCTGACTGATGTCTTGAGATGTTGCTTCACTATATCCACATAATTTTCCTCCCTCATGATGCCATCTATTTTGTGAAGTGCACCAGTCCCTCCTGCAGCAAAGCACCCCCACAACATGATGCTGCCACCCCCGTGCTTCACGGTTGGGATGGTGTTCTTCGGCTTGCAAGCCTCATCCTTTTTCCTTCTAACATAACGATGGTCATTATGGCCAAACAGTTCTATTTTTGTTTCATCAGACCAGAGGACATTTCTCCAAAAAGTACGATCTTTGTCCCCATGTGCAGTTGCAAACCATAGTCTGGCTTTTTTATGGCGGTTTTAGAACAGTGGCTTCTTCCTTGCTGAGTGGCCTTTCAGGTTATGTTGATATAGGACTCGTTTCGGCTTGTCACCAAAAACCCTCACAAACTTTTACCAATGCACAATCGAGAGCATCCTGTCGGGCTGTATCACCGCCTGGTACGGCAACTGCTCCGCCCATAACCGTAAGGCTCTCCAGAGGGTAGTGAGGTCTGCACAACGCATCACCAGGGGCAAACTACCTGCCCTCCAGGACACCTACACCACCCGATGTCACAGGAAGGCCAAAAAGATCATCAAGGACAACAACCACCCGAGCCACTGCCTGTTCACCCCGCTATCATCCAGAAGGCGAGGTCAGTACAGGTGCATCAAAGCGCGGACCGAGAGACTGAAAAACAGCTTCTATCTCAAGGCCATCAGACTGTTAAACAGCCATCACTAACATTCAGTGGCTGCTGCCAACATACTGACTCAACTCTAGCCACTTTAATAATGGAAAAATTGATGTATCACTAGCCACTTTAAACAATGCCACTTTATATAATGTTTACATACCCTACATTACTCATCTCATATGTATATACTGTACTCTATACCATCTACTGCATCTTGCCATCTTGATGTAATAAATGTATCACTAGCCACTTTAAACAATGCCACTTTATATAATGTTTACATACCCTACATTACTCATCTCATATGTATATACTGTACTCTATACCATCTACTGCATCTTGCCTATGCCGTTCGGCCATCACTCATTCATATATTTTTATGTACATATTCTTATTCATTCCTTTACACTTCTGTGCATAAGGTAGTTGTTGTGAAATTGTTAGGTTAGATTACTTGTTAGATATTACTGTATGGTCAGAACTAGAAGCACAAGCATTTCGCTACACTTGCATTAACATCTGCTAACCATGTGTATGTGACAAATAAAAATTGATTTGATTGGATTTGTTTTACTGTGAAAATAGATACTTTGTATCTGTTTCCTCCAGCATCTTCACAAAGTCCTTTGCTGTTGTTCTGGGATTGATTTGCACTTTTCGCACCAAAGTACATTCATCTCTAGGAGACAGAATGCGTCTCCTTCCTGAGCGGTATGACGGCTGTGTGGTCCGATGGTGTTTATGCTTGCGTACTACTGTTTGTACAGATGAACGTGGTACCTTCATGCGTTTGGAGGTTTACAATTTTTTTTCTGAGGTCTTGGATGATTTATTTTGATTTTCCCATGATGTCAATCAAAGAGGCAATGAGTTTGAAGGTGGGCCTTGAAATACATTCACAGGTACACCTCCAATTGACTCAAATGATGTCAATTAGCCTATCAGAAGCTTCTAAAGCCATGACATCATTTTCTGGAATTTTCCAAGCTGTTTAAAGGATCAGTCAACTTAGTGTATGTGAACTTCTGACCCACTGGAATTGTGATACAGTGAAGTATAAGTGAAATAATCTGTCTGTAAACAATTGTTGGAAAAATTACTTGTGTCATGCACAATGTAGATGTCCTAACCGACTTGCCAAAACTATAGTTTGTTAACAAGAAATTTGTGGAGTGGTTGAAAAACAAGTTTTAATGACTCCAACCTAAGTGTATGTAAACTTCCAACTTCAACTGTATATCTCAAATACTCCAGTATCCCTGCACATTGTACATTTTACCCTGTATACTCCACTCTTTTTTCTTATTTCTTGTGTTTTCTTTATTATACAGTATACAGTGTATTCAGAAAGAATTCAGACCCCTTGACTTTTTCCACATTTTGTTACATTACAGCCTTATTCTAAATTGGATTAAATAATCAATTTCCTCATCAATCTACACACAATACCCCATAGTGACAAAGTGCAAAAACAGATTATTTTGAAATATTTGCAAATGTAAAAAGCTAAACATAAAAATGATTATTATTTACATAGGTATTCAGACCCTTTGCTATAAGACTCAACATTGAGCTCCAGTGCATCCTTTTCATTGATCATCCTTTAGATGTTTCTACAACTTGATTGGATTCCACCATTCAATTGATTGGACATGATTTGGAAAGGCACACACCTGTCTATATAAGGTCCCACAGTTGACAGTGCATGTCAGAGCAAAAACCAAGCCATGAGGTCAAAGGAACTGTTCGTAGAGCTTCAAGACAGGATTGTGTCGAGGAACAGATCTGGGGAGGTGATCAAGAACCTGATGGTCACTCTGACAGAGGTCCATTTCTTCTGTGGAGACGGGAGAACCTTCCAGAAGGACAATCATCTCTGCAGCACTCCACCAATCAGGCCTTTATGGTAAAGTGGCCAGACGGAAGCCACTCCTTAGTGAAACACAAATGACAGCCTGCTTGGAATTTGCCAAAAGGCACCTAAAGGACTCTCAGACCATGAGAAACAATATTCTCTGGTCTGATAAAACCAAGATTGAACTCTTTGGCATGAATGCCAAGTGTCATGTCTGGAGGAAACCTGGCACCATCCCTGCGGGGATGGCAACATCATACTGTGAGGATGTTTTTCAGCGGCAGGGATTGGCAAACTAGTTAGGATCGAGGGAAAGATGAACGGAGCAAAGTACAGAGAGATACTTGATGAAAACCTGCCCCAGAGCGCTCAGGAATTTCAGACTGGGCGAAGGTTCACCTTCCAATAGGACAACGACCCTAAGCACACAGCCAAGACAATGCAGGAGTGGATTCGGGACAAGTCTCTGAATGTCTTTGAGTGGCCCAACCAGTCTGTACTTGAAACCGATCGAACATCTCTGGAGAGACCTGAAAATAGCTGTCCGGCGACATCCCCCCCCCATCCAATCTGGCAGAGCTTGAGAGGATCTACAGAGAAGAATGGGAGAAACTCCCCTAAATACAGGTGTGCCAAGCTTGTAGCGTCCTATCCAAGAAGACTTGAGGCTGTAATCACTGGCAATGGTGCTTCAACAAAGTACTAAGTAAAGGGTCTGAATACTTATTTAAATGTGATATTTCAGTTTTCATTTTTACTACATTTGCAAACATTTCTTAAAACCTGTTTTTGCTTTGTCATTATGTGGTATTGTTTTTTTATTATCCATTTTTGAATAAGGCTGTAATGTAACAAAATGTGGAGAAAGTCAAGGGGTCTGAATATGCACTGTATATGCTTAACTTGTAAGCTGCAATAATAAATATCAAAATAGTATAAATAATAAAAAAGTATACATAATTTGTTATTAGTTATACTATTTTGATAGTGATTACTGCAGTTGTGTAACGTTTGCAAATTAAGCATTTCACTGTGCTTGTACATGTGATTGTCACGATTCTCGTTGGTGGAAGGAGAGGACCAAAACGCAGTGTGGTAAGTGTTCGTCATTTTAATGGTAAACTGCACACTACAAAGCAAAACAACAAAGTGACAACCGAAAACAGCTCTGTCAGGTGCAACACACACTAAACAGAAATTAATCACCCACAACACACAATGGGAAACAGGCTACCTAAATATGGCTCCCAATCAGAGACAACGATAGACAGCTGCCTCTGATTGGGAACCACACCAGGCCAAATACATAGAAAACCAATAACCTAGAAAAAAGAACATAGACTGCCCACCCTAGTCACACCCTGGCCTAACCAAAATAGAGAATAAAAATGAACAGTGATAATAAAACTTGAACTTGAACACACTATTGATATGCTATGTTTAATGTATATTCTTGTCATACGACACGCAATAACAAATATAATTTCCTTGAGTAGGTCTGATTTCCTTATAAGACGGCCATGATATTTACTCGAAGTCCATGAAAAGGGAGAGAAAAATATATAGATTTATTCATGTCATTTGAATGGTGGGGTGATTTTCACCCTCACAGTAACCACTTTTCCATCCACAGATTTTATGTTATTAAAGTCATACCATAATTTTTTTTTTTACAACAGCTATGATGGAAACAGGAAGTTGCGGTACAATTTTATAAGTGCTGACAAATAAGCAAGAAGCAAGGAGCAAGATGGCAGACTGAACACAGCAGTGTAGATCACCTCAAGATAAAAACGCAATATTCAATATAAGTTAGACTAATTATTAGCACTTCACAAACTGATGGGTAATAACCTTCAATCTGGATAACAACACAAAACCAATCATAAGGCTAGAAGAATGTATCGACAAAAAGTACAAAAACAAGCAACACCCAAACATAATGGAGAGTAAAAAGGAGAACCAATCCCGAAAAGAAAACGTGACTCTTCAATGGACACAGACGATTTAAGCTTTTCACCACCGGGAATGGTAAGGGTGGACACCGAGCTGTTAAAATCAATAAATGACAAACTGGGCATACTCAAATTAGTCAGTAAGGATATAAAGGAGTTGAAGGCGAGCCTCGAGATGAGCTGCGACATTGGAAAAATAAACAACAAGCTAAAAGATACAGTCAGTAAGATTGAAACCGACGTTAATGAAGTTAAAAAGGAAAACATCTTTCTGAGAGAAGCCTTACTTGACATACAGACTAGATCCATGAGAGAGAATCTGGTACTTACAGGTATCCAAGAAAGAAGGAAAAGTTCCTGAATCTGTAGTTAGAGAGTTCTTATTACGCCTCTTCAGATCCCACACGACGCTGTCAACAAAATCCAACTTGAACTTGTACACCGTTTCGGACAGAGAGGACAGAAATATGAGAACCCAATCGTTGCCAAATTTGCTTTCTTTAAAGATTAAACAATGGTTTAAAGCCTAGGTAAAAGACTTGCTGGGACCAACATAGGCATGAATGATCAGTTCCCGAAGGAAATTGCAGAACGGTGCAAAGTTCTGTACCCAAACTTCAAGGAGAATAGATTAAAGGGAAGCGTGTTGCTCTCGTAGTCGATAAAGTGAATATTGATAACCAAATCTTCCAAGACACAGACTACTCCATGGCTATTCTAAACATTACAAAGTTCCCATAGAGGAGTCGAATAATGGAACACCCAATACTAGCCATGGTAGGGATTGTAATAAAAAAATATATAGAAAAGCAATAAAATACAACAGTTGTTAAAGAAATATACTACTACTACACTATACCATTCTAGATAGGGAATATTGGGAAATCATTTGTATTAGATGTTCCATTTATAGTATTTCATAATCTGATAAGACAGCATTTAGAAGAAAGGATAATAAAATACATCTTCAAATATAACAAACTGGAACACAAAAGTACTCAATCAACATGGTAGATATACAACACAGCAAACAGAGGACATAGAAGACAGAGTATGTGGTTATGTGCAGATGTATTGTGATGGAAGGTGGGGTGTGTGTTTTTGTGTTTTGGAAAAGTGTATAGTTAAGTGAGTGAAAAAGCATAGGGGTTGCAAATCCCTGAGCCCGTGTGTTTGTGAGCAGGGGTTTGTTAGAGAGAGCTCCAATTTTGTGCAGGTATGGGATATACATTTTAAAATAAATTATTAATATAGTTTATTTATTTACTGTCCTATCATGATGGAACGGTCCCCAATCCTATAACTTAGACACCTACCTGAGTTTCCCATACACTAAGGAGAAGTCCTTATATGTTTTATGGGCCTACTGTAAGTAGCCTGTACGCAGCCAAATCAGAAAGATGAATGTGGTCAGAGACCTACTAAAGCAGCACCGCCCCCTCAAGATTCTGAGCCTGCCTGGCAGGGTTGGTCCTACAAAGCCAAAGCCCCCTGATGGGAGAGCATAATATACAAGGAAATTCTCAAAGCTGCTAATGAGAACCTTGACGACCTTGTACCTAGCCGGTGGGGATCCGGTGGGGTTCCCCCACCCAGGCAGTGGCAGTGCTGGCAACACTAGCTGCAGTAACCCATGGGGAGGGGGTCACACTCGGACATTCAGAGAGGGGGCATATTATTGCGGCCCTGGTGGCACAAAATCATCAAAGGTCTGACTGCACAGACATGCTTGGGAATATGGTCACAACGGGGGACCAGCGTGTGTGTGTTTCAGGGGAAGGGTGGTGTTTCTGATCTCCATCACCTAGGACTTGACATTGGTTAATTAAATCTCCCCATTTTTGTCAATTTTTGCTCAATTTTGCATGCCTTCTCATACAGCTTCAACTGTATATGCATTCGTAAATCAAGTCCTTTCTTGAGTTGGGCTCTGGGATGGAACATCTGTTGAGCATCTGTATATATGGTTGTTTGTGGGAGAAAGGGGTTGAGTGTGTATGAATGTTTGTGTGTGTAACGATCGTCTGTTGAATTAGGTGTGGACCAAAGCGCAGCGTGGTAAGTGTTCATGTTATTTTTATTTAAACAGAACACTAAACAAAATAACAAAGAGAATGAACGAAAACGAAACAGTCCTGTCAGGTGCAGCAACAAAAAACAGAAAACAACTACCCACAAAACACAGGTGGGAAAAGGCTACCTAAGTATGGTTCTCAATCAGAGACAACGATAGACAGCTGCCTCTGATTGAGAACCACACCCGGCCAAACACACAGAAAAGGAAAACATAGAACACAAAACATAGAATGCCCACCCCAACTCACGCCCTGACCAAACCAAAATAGAGACATAAAAAGGATCTCTAAGGTCAGGGCGTGAAAGTGTGTGTGTGTATGTATCCCACAAGTGTTGCTAGGGAGTAAAGATAGTTAGGGACAATATAGGATGAATCCCAATTGTTTGCTAAAATACTAATTGCTTGCCAAAATGTAATTTTTGTAATGGCAATCCTGGTAAGAGGTAACAATCCTTTGCATGAACTTCCTACATTATTACAAATATGAATAGTAAAGTATGGATATTAAGAAAAGCAGAAATTGTTATTTAAATATATAAAAAAGTATAGCTATACATAATGCAAATTGAGGTGAGAGTGAGGGAAATATTTCTGGCGGTTGATTTGCTTCTGTTCTGTGGGTGGCACTGAGTGCTCTTTTCGAAGGATGGGTCCCGGTCTCTCGGGTGTCCTGGAATCTGGGGGGACAGGGATGGTCTGCAGGTCACTGGGATGACAAGCCAACTTGGGTTGGGGAGGGGTTTTAGCGGGTGGAATAGTTGGGATCAATTGGAGGTTTACTTAGTAGCAATGGTATCATGGTACAGCTACAGTTGAAGTCAGAAGTTTACATACACTTAGGTTGGAGTCGTTTTTCAACCACTCCACAAATTTCTTGTTAACAAACTATAGTTTTGGCAAGTCGGTTAGGATATCTACTTTGTGCATGACACAAGTCATTTTTCCAACAATTGTTTACAGACAGATTATTTCACTTATAATTCCTTGTATCACAATTCCAGTGGGTCAGAAGTTTACAGACACTAAGTTGACTGTGCCTTTAAACAGCTTGGAAAATTCCAGAAAATGATGTCATGGCTTTAGAAGCTTCTGATATGCTAATTTACATATTTTAAGTCAATTGGAGGTGTACCTGTGGATATGTTTCAAGGCCTACCTTCAAACACTCTTTGCTTGACATCATCGGAAAATCAAAAGAAATCATCCAAGACCTCAGAAAACAAATTGTAGACCTCCACAAGTCTGGTTCATCCTTGGGAGCAATTTCCAAACGCCTGAAGGTACCACGTTCATCTGTACAAACAATAGTACGCAACTATAAACACCATGGGACCATGCAGCCGTCATACCGCTCAGGAAGGAGACGCGTTCTGTCTCCTAGAGATGAACGTACTGTGGTGTGAAAAGTGGAAATCAATCCCAGAACAACAGCAAAGGACCTTGTGAAGATGCTGGAGGAAACAGGTACAAAAGTATCTATTTCCACAGTAAAACGAGTCCTATATCAAAATAACCTGAAAGGCCGCTCAGCAAGGAAGACGCCACTGCTCCAAAACCGCTATAAAAAAGCCAGACTACGGTTTGCAACTGCAACTGCACAAAGATCGTACTTTTTGGAGAAATGTCCTCTGGTCTGATGAAACAAAAATAGAACTGTTTGGAGGAAAAAGGGGAATGCTTGCAAGCCGAAGAACACCATCCCAACCGTGAAGAACGGGGGTGGCAGCATCATGTTGTGGGGGTGTTGTGGGGATGGCATCATGAGGCAGGAAAATTATGTGGATATATTGAATCAACATCTCAAGACATCAGTCAGGAAGTTAAAGCTTGGTCGTAAATGGGTCTTCCAAATGGACAATGACCCCAAGCATACTTCCAAAGTTGTGGCAAAATGCCTTAAGGACAACAAGGTCAAGGTATTGGAGCGGCCATCACAACGCCCTGACCTCAATCCCATAGAAAATGTGTGGGCAGAACTGAAAAATCGTGTATGAGCAAGGAGTCCTACAAACCTGACTCAGTTACACCAGCTCTGTCAGGAGGGATGGGCCAAAATTCACCCAACTTTTTGTGGGAAGCTTATGGAAGGCTACCCGAAACGTTTGACCCAAGTTAAACAATTTAAAGGCAATGCTGCAAAATACTAATTGAGTGCATGTAAACTGTGATGAAAGAAATAAGCTGAAGTAAATCATTCTCTCTAGTATTATTCTGACATTTCACATTCTTAAAATAAACTGGTGATCCTAACTGACCTAAGACAGGGAAGTTTTACTAGGATTAAATGTCAGGAATTGTGAAAAACTGAGTTTAAATGTATTTGCCTAAGGTGTATGTAAACTTCCAACTTCAGCTGTAATTTAAAAACAGGTCGCTAGGTGTAGGCAAAACCATAAGCAAATAGGTAAACTGTGATATGACTAAAGAGTTAATCAGGGGGATTTTTCCACAAATAGACAGGTATTTTCCTTTCCATGGCAGCAAGATCTTATCTATTTTCTTAATATTATATTATATTAAAATGTATTGGAGTGAGATCATTTCTTTCGGGATATGTATACCCAATATGTCCACATCCCCGCCAGACCATTTTATTGGTAAACTACACGGTAATGTAAAAGCTGTATTGTTTTAGTGAACTAATATGTAATATAGTACACTTATCATAACTTTTCTAATTGTGGATTTAAAAGGAAACATGAATCATCAGTGTACAATGACACCTTTGTTTTTAAACCAACAGCTAACATTTCAATGACAATAATAAATAGATATGCCGATAGTGGACAACCTTGTTTTACTCCTCTTGACAGTTTAAAACTTTCTGAGATGTAGCCATTATTTACTATTTTACAACTAGGGTTACTATACATTCTCCAAAATTGAAATATTTAAACTCCAGTCGTACTGTATCAAAGGCCTTTTCAAAGCAGCTATGAAAACCTGATTTCCCAGATATTTCTAGCGTTCTATTGTTTCCAATACTTGTCTTATAATATCTCCAATGTATCATCCATGTAAAAACCTGTCTGATTAGGATGAATGATATCCGACAATACCTTTTTAATTCTATGCTCTAAGCATTTTGCTAGAATTATTTTCATCACAACACTGAAGTGTTTAAATGGACTGGATCTTTATATTTACCACTTGGATCCTGTTTTAGTAATAATGAAATCAGACCTTTTTGTTGAGTGTCTGATAATCTACCATTTATATAGGAGTCGGTAAAACATGCTAATAATGGTCCTCTGAGTATATCAAAACTTTTCCCCCGATGCCTTGAGATGGATGAAATTATACCTCGAAGGCAGAACTCAGTGTGTCAGAGTGAGCAATGAGCTGTCGCCCACTCTTAGCTATAATGTGGGCATGCCCCAAGGGTCAATACTGGGGCCCCTCCTGTTCAGCCTGTACATTAATAATGATCTGCCTTGTGTCTGTACTGGGTCTGAAGTTCAAATGTATGCAGATGACACAGTGATACATGTGCATGCAAAGAGCAAACAACAAGCTGCACAAGAACTCACTACTGTAATGGCCCAGGTTACAAAGTGGCTCAGTGACTCGTGTTTGCATCTAAATGTGAAAAAAACTGTCTGCATGTTCTTCACAAACAGGGCAACAGATGCTACTGAGCCAGATGTCTATGTGTCAGGGGAGAAGCTCCAGGTAGTATCTGATTTTAAGTACCTTGGCTTCCTACTTGATTCCAACCTCTCTTTTAAAAAGCAGGTGAAAAAGGTCATTCAAATAACCAAATTCAACCTAGCTAATTTCCGATTTACACAAAATTGTTTGACTACACAGGTAGCAAAACTGTACTTCAAATGTATGATACTCCCCCACTTAACATACTGCTTGACTAGTTGGGCCCAAGCTTGCTGTACAACATTAAAACCCATTCAGTCTCTCTACAAACAGGCTCTCAAAGTGCCCAATAGCCATCATCACTGCTACATCCTCAGAAAGCATGAGCTCCTGAGTTGGGAAAATCTTGTGCAATACACCGTGCATGTCTTGTATTCAAGATCCTTAATGGCCTGGCTCCCCCTCCACTCAGTACGTTTGTTAAACAGAAAACCTAAACATATGGCAGCAGATCCACAAGGTCTGCCATGAGAGGTGACTGTATAGTTCCCTTAAGGAAAAGCACCTTTAGTCAATCTGCTTTCTCTGTGAGAGCTTCCCATGTCTGGAATACACTGCCATCAGACACACATAACTGCACCACCTATCACACTTTCACAAAAAAACATGAAGACGTGGCTAAATCAATCAGATTTGTGAACATAATCCCTAGCTGTGTATTAACGCTTTCCATGTTGTCTGTTGTCTGTAGCTTGTGAGGTGTGGAAACACTTTGTTTCTTTTACGGGTTTGTCTTGTTGCTTTTTGTGCTATGTTGCTCTGTCTGCATGCTATGTCTTGCTTGTCCTATGTTGCTCTGCGTGTGCTCACTGCTCAATGATTGTCTATATTGTAATTGTTTTAATAACCTGCCCAGGGACTGCGGTTGAAAATTAGCCGGTTGGCTAAAACCTGCACTTTTACTGAAACATTGATTAATGTGCACTGTCCCTGTAAAAATAAATAGACTCAAACTCAAACTCAAACTCAAAAAAGGTTTGGTATACCTCAACTGGTATGCCATCCAGCCCTGGAGTTTGGTATACCTCAACTGGTATGCCATCCAGCCCTGGAGTTTGGTATACCTCAACTGGTATGCCATCCAGCCCTGGAGTTTGGTATACCTCAACTGGTATGCCATCCAGCCCTGGAGTTTGGTATACCTCAACTGGTATGCCATCCAGCCCTGGAGTTTGGTATACCTCAACTGGTATGCCATCCAGCCCTGGAGTTTGGTATACCTCAACTGGTATGCCATCCAGCCCTGGAGTTTGGTATACCTCAACTGGTATGCCAAACCTTTTTTGAGTTTGAGTTTATTTGTGGAGGTCTACAATTATTTTTCTGAGATCTTGGATGATTTCTTTTGGTTTTCCCATGATGTCAAGCAAAGAGGCACTGAGTTTGAAGGTAGGCCTTGAAATACATCCACAGGTACACCTCGAATTGACTCAAATGATGTCAATTAGCCGATCAGAAGCTTCTAAAGCCATGACATGACATTTTATGGAATTTTCCAAGCTGTTTAAAGCCACAGTCAACTTAGTGTATGTGAACTTCTGACCCACTGGAATTGTGATACAGTGAATTTTAAGTGAAATAATCTGTCTGTAAACAATTGTTGGAAACATATCCAAACCGACTTGCCATAACTATAGTTTGTTAACAAGAAATGTGTGGAGTGGTTGAAAAACGAGTTTTAATGACTCCAACCTAAGTGTATGTAAACTTCCGACTTCAACTGTATATATTTAAATATATCTATTTACACCAAAAATATTTGGGGGATTGGAAATGATACAGACAATTACATTGATGGAAGCTACAATCTCTCCGCAATATTAAAGCTGATCTAGCCCCCTCCCAAAAAATGGAAATAATTATAATAAAAAATGCTGTCATAGTTTGTGTGTTCGACATGGTGGGATCTTTTTTGTCTGTAAAATTAATAATGCAAGAAATGGCTGTGGAAACGCCTTTATACACAAATATTGATTTAATTGCCAATATATCGAAGTAAACTTGGAGTCACGCAATGATATGGAGTGTGGTCCTCCCACTACAACTCGAGAAACCATGCAGTTAGGCTACAGATGAAATAAGGTGTAATCAACTTCACAGGGTGGCGACAGTGCTCGGTGATGAGTTTGATGCTCCTTTCCAATAAATATTGAGGGTCTAATTCTTGTTAAATGATCGACACTTGACTGCCATTGGACAAATAAAAAAAAATATTGCTCAAATGCATAATATTCTCATCATGTAGCCGAGACTTGCTTACCCACACAGCCTACCCACACTGTATTTAAGCACTACTGCGGTGTAGTTAGCTTTATATGAAATATTTAGAATTTGCTCGTCAATACCTCTTCAAAGGAAAGTGCAATAATTATGTAAATTATATATTCTGAATAATTTGATGAGAGTGAAGAAGTTACACGCTTTGTTATTGCAATTCTGTGTGTATTTTTGCTTTTAGGCAAAAAGATACTTAAAACTTTAATAGCTTCCACCCCCATATCACCTGAATGAATACAACCAAGTGTTAATGGTTCAGGGACTTCGTCTGTACAGTCTATGGCAACTACATTTATATTTTTGACTTTGGCTATTTTAAACACATTTTATTTCATTATATGTCACAAATACTTGGATAAAACTTCATTAGCTTCAACCCCAATCTATAGACATTTCCATGGCATTGTTCGACTTTGGTTAATTTCTATAAATTTAAATTGACTTTACATAAAAAATACTTCCTTATTAAAACTTCAAAAGCATCCACCCCATAGGACTTTCATGAATTATGGGACCAACACTTTACATATTGCGTTTCTTACTGCAGGTAACAACGCTCTAAAATCTCTATAAAGAAACTGAATCTAAGGGAAAATGAACAAAGGCACAGACTGACAGTAGGAATCCTATCCTCCATTTAAGACAGCATCTGTAAATGGAAAACACTGTTCATCTGACGACCGAAGTCAGCCTGCAGGCAGCCACCTGCCACAAAGAGTCACTAGAGCACGATGAGCCAAGTAAAGCCCCCGTGACAAACCCTCCCCTAACCTGGACAATGCTGGGCCAATTGTGCGCCGCCCTATGGGACTCCTGGTCAAGGCCGGTTGTGACACAGCTTGGGATGGAACCCAGGTCTGTAGTTACGCATCAAGCACGGTGATGCAGTGCCTTAGACCGCTGCGCCACTCAGGAGGCCCTAAAACTACAATATTTTTCTGTGGAGTGTTTGCTTTTCAGTACTTTCAGTTAACCCCTGTGAGTATGTTATTTTTCTATAACATGTACAACCCAACAATTGGAAAATTTTACTTAAGATAGTAATAACATGATAATGATTTCATAATGTCATTACACATCTACGCCACCAGGTGTTGCAGCAGTTAGAGTACCTTGGGTATCATTGAGTATTAGGACCAAACGCACCCCAAATACACTGTTCAACTGCAACTGACTGTTCCTACTATGGTCGCCATTTTACAATAAAGCAACCACGTGTATGAATAGAGCTCCCTTGCTTCCTCATATGCATAATAGCCTACTTTTCTGTGGGTTATCACAATGGACCAAATAGCTATTTGATTTTAGATTTTAGTACAACTGGGGGTATCTGAAATAAATGTTTATTAGGCTATTTAATGAAACGGTTGAATTTGGCCTTACTGCCCTTATCTCAATAAACACACTGAATAACACACAAATACATGGCAAATGAGGTAACCCAAATTTGAACCTGAAAGACTTGAAGTGTATGAAATATATCTCAAAGGTATTGGGAAGTCATTGACGTCAGGGGAGATCCTAAGGCCACAAGGTATTATTCTGCTCATTTGGGCCCAGTACGACCTTTCCTTCTGATGAGTCCTGTGCGGTTTGTGGGAGTCGTAGAGTAAAACAGGTGAAACTTGCCTGTTCGTGGGAGTCTGAACTTTTCATAACAACTGGCACACTAACTATTAAGTGAATTGACAGAATCCAATGCAAGTACCCAGATGTTTTTAGCTCAGTGGTTCCTAACTTGTGGTCGGGACACCATGTGGAAATTACAAAAATAATGTATATTTTCAAAACCAACCATGAACTTGGTTCTATTGAGAACTATCAACATTCTGCTGTAATTATTAAGACATATTTTCTTGATCACATGAATTTCTTAGTTGAAATAAGCAAATAAAATATACTTTCCTTTTCATTATTTTCCTTCGGATCTTCATTGATGACCTCACTCACAAAATTAATTGGCTATAATTTAGTTGGAAGGGAAATATTGTTTGCCAACTAATCCTGTAATATTGCAAACAAAAGTGGCAATCCAGACTGTGGCTTTTGAAGATGTAAAGTCCCCTGTTTAGGTGACCTGTGTGGTTTGGTTTGGCTTATAAATCGATCTGTGGACACTATAGATCAAAATGCCTTGTATTGAGTGATAGATCTGGTTCCCACGGACACAGTAGTATATTGTCTGAGCCTGTGTGAAGTAGGATGTGACATCTGAAACCATTTGAAGCTGGGATGTCCCTCCTACCATTTCTTTCGTTCTTCCGACTGTTCTTCAACTCCTGGCTGAACCCTACTTCACAGCCACTGACAAAGAAAATATGCAAAATACAGTATGTATTTTACAGTTGTAAGGAAGTTGAAATCTTTTAGTTTTATAATTTGATTATACTATATTTACAAAGCATATAAGACATTTCAAGTCTTATTCATACAGTTTTGTTGAATAGGAAATACATCATATCAAATATTTGATATTTTTACTTTTATCATATTTATTTGTACTGTGCACTACAGTTTGTGTCCTCAAAGGTTACTACACCTCAGCAATGTATAACTTATTTTACCAGAAAGGTGAGATTCTAACCTTTCTTGGAATATGCAGCATTACTAATTATTGTTTATGGCCCTCTCATGATACATTATTACTTTTGGGAATTACGTAGATTACATTTTCGATTATATTTAGTTACAATTAACTGATTTTAAAGCTTCATGGAAATATGTATATTTCAGTTAAGTATTACCTATGCATATTACCATATAATTATAACACAAACTAATATAATAATTTAATTCCACCATTAATGAAGAAAATTAAGGAAAAGTACACAATAAGAAAGAGTTTACATTTACATTTACATTTAAGTCATTTAGCTGACGCTCTTATCCAGAGCAAATGACAAAGAGTTCTTTGTCATTTGAAATGAGCAATAACAATAGTTATTATAATATGTTTATGACATTTTTATTAAACAAGGAACAATCGTACTAGACCTACAACCATCCAACATTACTCATTAGAAAAATATACTGAAATTATACAAAAAGTAGTAACACTGTAGGCTATTTTTCAGTCATTTTCTTTCAAGTATGCATTTGAACATAACAAGCTTTAAATGCTTTTTATGTAGCTGGGATAATTCTGTTTCACAGATCAAAGGTTGCGTTTACACACGATCAAGAGTTGGACTTGCATAATCTAAGCAGCACCACAGCAAAGAAGTAGAACACCATTTGACAGAGGCAATTCAGGAGTCTAATAACTTTACCTAACCACAATGAAGAACATTGACCCATTGCGACTTCCAGCCCTGTGTGTGTGTGTGTGTGTTTAACTATCATTGTGGGTACCAGAAGTCCTCACAAGGATAGGTAAACAAGGAAAATTCAGACATTTTGCCGGTCCCCACAAGGAAAAATGTGTGCGTGTATGTGTGTGTGTGAGTGTGTGTATATACACTACATGAACAAAAGTATGTGGACACCTGCTCGTCGAACATCTCATTCCAAAATCATGGGCTTTAATATGGGCTCTGTGCAGACCAGTCAAGTTCTTCCACACTGATCTCGACAAACCATTTCTGTACGGACCTTGCTTTGTGCATGGGAACATTGTCATGCTGAAACAGGAAAGGGCCTTCCCCAAACTGTTGCCTCAAAGTTGGAAGTACAAAATCATCTAGAATGTCATTGTATGATGTAGCGTTAAGATTTCCCTTCATTGGAACTAAGGGGCCTATCTCGAACCATGAAAAACAGCCCCAGACCATTATCCTCCTCTACCTAACTTTAAAATTAGCACTATGCATTAGGGCAGGTAGCGTTCTCCTGGCATCCGCCAAACCCAGATTTGTCCGTTGGACTGCCAGATGGTGAAGCGTGATTCATCACTCCAGAGAACGCGATTCCACTGTTCCAGAGTCCAATGGCGGCGAGTTTTACACCCCTCCAGCCGATGCTTGGCATTGCACATGGTGAACTTAGGCTTGTGTGCAGCTGCTCGGCCATGGAAACCTATTTCATGAAGCTCCCAACGAACAGTTTTTGTGCTGATGTTGCTTCCAGAGGCAGTTTGTAACTCAGTAGTGAGTGTTGCAACTGAGAACAGATGATTTTTACGGGCTATGCGCTTCAACACTTGGCAGTACCTTTCTGTGAGCTTGTGTGGCCTGCCACTTTGCAGCGAAGCCGTTGTTGCTCCTAGACGTTTCCACTTCACAATAACGCACTTACAGTTGACCAGGGCAGCTCTAACGGCAGAAATCTGACAAACTGACTTGTTGGAAAGGTGGCATCCTATGACGGTGTCACGTTGAAAGTCACTGAGCTCTTCAGTAAGGCCATTCTACTGCCGAAATGTGTCTATGGAGATTGCATGGCTGTGTGCTCGATTTTATACACCTGTCAGCAATGGGTGTGGCTGAAATAGCCGAATCCATTAATTTGAAGGGTTGTCCACATACTTTTGTATATAGAGTGTATATACTGTATATATATATAATCATTGTAGTTATTTATAGAAAGAAGTTAAACACAGCAAATGTATATTATGAAATGTGCAATTTATTTCAAAGTAATCTAAAGGTCCCAGAAACCACAACATTTGGTCATGTGAAGTACTCAGAAATACAAATAAAATATATAAATTCACATAAATAGTCAGTAGGTTAGACTAGCTTGTTGGTGTGGTGTGGCTTTACATATTAGTGCGTTGGTAAGAACACATGAGCATTTAGAATAGTTTAAAGGGCTATTACACAGTTTAATGGAGATGAGGTAGTACAGCCTAGGAGAGATTCAATCAAAACAAAGGAGGATGGCTTATAGAGTCAAGCAATGGAAAATAAATCAATGTAAAATATAAACAGATAATAAGTGAATGGCTTACTGGTGAATAAGACCAATAACAAAGCATATGGGATACAAATGTAAATAAGGAATGTTGACAATAAACAAAGCACTGATGGTGACATAAAGCAATGAACAAAACATACTTTTAAACACAAACAAGGTAGAGGGAACAAACACCAAACTGCCGTTGTTCGGGTTTACCAACTAATGACAAACAAGTATGAAGAAGTAATTACCGTAGATTGTACAGACAAGGTCCCTGAACCAATAACAGATGTTTGAATTCATAGAAGTCGTATGGGGTGGATGCTTATTTTACTTAATTTATTTTTATTTAACCTTTATTTAACTAGGCAAGTCAGTTAAGAACAAATTCTAATTTACTATGACGGCCTACCAAAAGGCAAAAGGCCTCCTGTGGGGACGGGGCCTGGGACTAAAAATAAAATAAAAAGAAATATAGGACAGAAAACACATCACGACAAGAGAGACAACACAACACTACATAAAGAGACCTAAGACAACAAAATAGCAAGGCAGCAACACATGACAGCACAGCGTGGTAGCAACACAATATGACAACAACATGGTAGCAACACAACATGGTAGCAGCACAAAAGATTGCACAAACATTATTGGGCACAGACAACAGCACAAAGGGCAAGAAGGTAGATGTAACGATCGTCGTAATGTGGAAGAGAGGAGGACCAAATCGCAGCGTGGTATGTATCCATAATTTATTTGAATACTCTTCAATACGAACAAAACAATAAACAGAACGAAACCAACGACGCTACAATCCTGAACTAGTGAACATAGAAAAACCAATGAACGCACGAACAGGAACAATCACCCACAAACAAACAGTGAAAACAGCTTACCTTAATATGGTTCCCAATCAGAGACAACGTAAAACACCTGCCTCTGATTGAGAACCATATCAGGCCAATAAGACACACCTAAACCAATGAAACACAAAACATAGAATATACCCACCCAGCTCACGTCCTGACCAACTAAACAAAGACTAAACAAAGGAAATAAGGTCAGGAACGTGACAGTAGAGATAACAATACATCATGCAAAGCAGCCACAACTGTCAGTAAGAGTGTCCATGATTGAGTATTTGAATGAAGAGATTGAGATAAAACTTATGAAGCTTTAAAGTAAAGTATTTTTAAAGTAATGTCAATTTAAATTAATTCAAAACAGTAAAAGCTAAAAAATATAAAAGTAATTGCTGTAGATTGTAAAGACGAGATCCCTGAAGCAATATAAGTTGTTTGTATTCATTAAAGCTATTGAAGTATTTTTGACATATAATGAAATCACATTCATTTAAAATAGCCGAAGTCATAAAATACAATTCACAGTCATACATTGTACAGACGAGGTCCATGAACCAATAACAGTTGGTTGAATCCAGGCAAGTGTTATGGGGTGAAAACTATTGATGTTATAAGCAAGTATTTAAAAAAAAATATATACAGTACCAGTCAAAAGTTTGGACACACCTACTCATTCCAGGGTTTTTCTTTATTTTTACTATTTTCTACATTGTAGAATAATAGTGTAGACATCAAAACTATGAAATAACACATATGGAATCATGTAGAAACCAAAAAAAGGTTTAAACAAATCTAAATATATTTTAGATTTTAGATTCTTCAAAGTAGCCACCCTTTGCCTTGATGACAGCTTTGCACACTCTTGGCATTCTCTCAACCAGCTTCATGAGGCAGTCACCTGGAATGCATTTCAATTAACAGGTGTCCCTTGTTATTAAAAGTTAATTTGTGGAATTTATTTCATTTTTGAGCCAATTAGTGGTGTTGTGACAAGATAGGGGTGGTAGTCAATCTGGAAAATTTCAAGAACTTTGAAAGTTTCTTCAAATGCAGTCGCAAAAACCATAAAGTGCAATGATGAAAACTGGCTCTCATGAGGACCGCCACAGGAAAGGAAGACCCAGAGTTACCTCTGCTGCAGAGGATAAGTTCATTAAAGTTACCAGCCTCAAAAATTGCAGCCAAAATAAATGCTTAACAGAGTTCAAGTAACAGATATCTCAACATCAACTGTTCAGAGAAAACTGCATGAATAAGCCTTCATGGTCAAAATGCTGCAAAATAAACCTTACTAAAGGACACCACTTTCTTGGGCCAAGAAACACGAGCAATGGACATTAAACCAGTGGAAATCTGTCCTTTGGTCTGATGAGTCCAAATTTGAGATTTCTGGTTCCAACCACCATGTCCTTGTGAGACACAGAGTAGGTGAACGTATGATCTCTGCATGAGCAGTTCCCACCGTGAAGAATGGAGGAGGAGGTGTGATGGTGTGGGGGTGCTTTGCTTGTGAGACTGTCAGTGATTTATTTAGAATTCATGGCACACTTAACCAGCATGACTACCACAGCATTCTACAGCGATACACCATCCCATCTGGTTTGCGCTTAGTGGGACAATCATTTATTTTTCGACAGGACAATGACCCAACACACCCCAGGCTGTGTAAGGGCTATTTGACCAAGAAGGAGAGGGATGTAGGGCCGCATCAGATGGAGGGCTGCATCAATAACAGTTGGTTGTATTCATGAAAATCATATGGGGTGGACGATTTGGAAGTTTTAAGCAACTATTTTTGACATATAATGAACATGACATATAAAATTAATTTAAAATAGCCAAAGTTTTTTAAATTTTATTTAAAGGCCATTTAATTAATTGAAAACAGCCAAATGTAAAAAATAAATAAAATAAAACTTGTCCGCAGTCTAAACTGTTGGGTAGAGTGCATGTGCCAGATTAGGGACACTTGCCAGACTAGGCATGCACCAGAGTAGGCACATTTACGCAACAGTTTCTGTGTCCAAACTATCGGTAAGAGATGAAAATGAGATTGAAACACTTTTTTTTTCTTTTTTTCGGTAGGCCTACATGAAAACTTCAGCGAAAAAGTTAATTTTGTGTGCACTCGGTCATCATGCACTGATTTTTATCTGCAAGTCAGTTTGTTGGAAACACACCACTGGTGGGAAAATGCGCATATTTTCCTTATGCGGATTTGACAATATTTGCATGAAAATCTGTCGCCAATTGGATGGAAACCTAGCCAGGGAAGGGAATATTCATTTTGGAGTAATCGAATACTGACTAATCAATCACGAAGAACCCATTCACGCAGGAGCGTTCCATGGGCAAACCTTTGATGTATTCCTCAAACATTTCCATTCCCGGCGGCACATTTACCATAAACATAATATCAGGCTAAATTGGCCCATACAACAACCCTGAGACACCGGTGGTGGAGGTTAATCTGCTGCCCTCAATAAGAAGAGATCAGCTCGCCCTCTCCTCTGCTCTCTCCTCCTCTCATCTCCTTACAAACACTGCTTGGCTAGCCTAAATGGGAACACTAATCACCGAAAGAGGCGGTAGAGAAAGTGCGGTGTATTGTTCAACTTGTCCAACAGTCTTGTTGTTCTTTAAACTTTTTTTGTGTTGGCCATGCAGCCGCAGGCAATAACGGTATATTCATAGCTGTAGCTTACCGTGTTGCCAACACATTTGTATTTCACAATATATAAAAAACACTGAAAGAGCTTTGGCTGTAGCCTACTTTTTATGAGTGAGATGGCTAAATTATAATTTTTTATAATGTGCTTTAAAAGTTCAGCTTAAATTTAGTTTTGCAGTCATTGTAGCCTATCAGTGAAATAGTTTGTCTTTATGGCACATTTGTTTTTCTCACAGATAACTCCTCTAGCCATTGCATTTGTTCAGAATTTCAGAATCTCACCCTCTATGTGTGGAAAATCCTGCAATATCTATACATTAGTAAATTGAAACAGGTCACTTATGAGTTGTGTAAATTATTTACAAGTATTTTCCTTGTAGTGAAATGTATATATTTCTGTATCAACCAATACTCATAGCCTTTTCCTGCAGTCAAATGACCAAATTTCCCTCTAGTGGGTGGATTGTTAGTCATATTTTTCATAATTTCATAATTAATAAACTTTTTATTTTTAACTGCTGAAAATCCTGTGTTTCTATGTCAAACGGTTTTGTTATATTTCAGTCTTCTGTAATGTACATAAAGTGTAATATTGGGATGCAAACTCAAAATGGAATACATTTCAACTCTATATCTGACGTGGTAAAGGTGTCTTCTTTTTCTAAAGCCCATAACAGTCACATCTGCTCCTGCCACGCACTCTAGTGCTCATCCTGTGTCTCCTTGACCTGCCGCCACTCCCCCAGTGCTTTCTCCCTCTCCCTCTCTCTCTGTGTGTGTGTGTGTGTGTGTGAGATTGTGTGTGCAGAGACAGGTGTGCTGGAGTCAGAGCAGATCCCCACCAGCTGCAATCTGTTCCATAATCAAGACCTCTACAAATTCTCAGTCCTGCCACTTCCACACTGCCAGATTGTAATCTCTGCTCATTCTGCCCGCTCTGACTCTGGTCCCTGTCTCCAGTCTGTCTTCGTGTCAGTCCTGCTACTCTGTCTTGGATTCCCCACTCTACGCTCACTTGGACTCCCCCCTAGACCTGCTTACCCTGTCCCACCACCTCTCGCTCCAGCCTCAGCCTCCGCACCTGGTTTCCGGCAACCCGCCTGAGCTTTCCCGTGGCCTGCACTCAATCTTCCCCGTGTTTCAAAAAATACCTTTGGTTACCTCATTCCAGTATCCTCGTCTGAGTCTGCTTTTGGGTTCACCTGTTCGGCTCCGCGTGAAAATAACCATGTGTGCGCGGTATATACTTTTGTTTCAAAGTAGATTTGTTTAAGACTACCAAGAAACACTCTGTGTGACCCTTATTTAGCCCAGCAGTAAACATTTTATAATTTATTTATTTTTTATTTGGCACATGCGCCACCTTACAGTGAAATGCTTACTTACAAGCCCTTAACAAACAATGCAGTTTTAAGATAAATGTCACGCCCTGACCATAGAGAGCTGTTTATTCTCTATGTTGATAGTGACTAGGGTGGGTCATCTAGGTGATTAATGGTTTATGTTGGCCTGGTTTGCTTCCCAATCAGAGACACCTGTTTATCGTTGTCTCTGATTGGGGATCATATTTAGGCAGCCATTTCCCCTTTGTGTTTTGTGGGATCTTGTCTACAGATAGTTGCCTGTGTGCACACCAGTAGCTTCACGTTTCGTTCAGTATTTTGTTGTTTTTGTTCGGTGTTCATTTAAATAAAATAAAATGTACGCCTACCACGCTGCACCTTGGTCCAATCCTTACAACGATCATGACAGAAGATCCCACCACCAAAGGACCAAGCAGCGTGGCCAGGAGGAGCAGGGATCCTGGGCTCGGGAAAAAAAGTGAGTGGAGGACATCATGGACATGGGAGGAGATTATGCCAGGGGACAAGACCCTGCCATGGAAGCAGGCGGAGGCAGCGAAGGAGGATCAACGACGACTCCGGGAGTCGCAACCACGAGGGAGGCCCGAGAGGCAGTCCCAAAACATTTTTTTGGGGGGGGCACACGGAGTGGTCGGCGGAGCCGAGGCGTGAACCAGAGCCAGTCAGGGAGTCGAGTGAGGAGCTTGACGCAAAATTCCGGAGAGAGGTGCTGGCATTGAGAGCGCTGTAGAGTGGGCGTGCTGAGGAGCGTGACACCAGTCCGGTGTCATGTGCACCTGTTTCACACATCTGGCCTCCGGTGCGCCTCCCCAGTCCGGTGCGTCCTGTGTCTCCTCCACTCACTCGCCCTGAGGTGCGTGTCATCAGCCCGGTGCCACCTGTACCAGTCCCACGCATCAGGTCTCCAGTGCGCCTCCACAGTCCAGTACGTCCTGTGCCTCTTCCCCGCACTCCCCCTGAGGTGCGTGTCATCAGCCCGGTGCCACCTGTACCGGTCCCACGCATCAGGCCTCCAGTGTGCCTCCATAGTCCAGTACGTCCTGTGCCTCTTCCCCGCACTCGCCCTGAGGTGCGTGTCATCAGCCCGGTGCCACCTGTACCGGTCCCACGCATCAGGCCTCCAGTGCACCTCCACAGTCCAGTATGTCCTATGCCTCTTCCCCGCACTCGCCCTGAGGTGCGTGTCATCAGCCCGGTGCCACCTGTACCGGTCCCACGCATCAGGCCTCCAGTGCGCCTCCACAGTCCAGAGCTTCCGGCGACAGTTCCCAGTCCAGAGCTTCCGGCGACAGTTCCCAGTCCAGAGCTTCCGAGGACAGTTCCCAGTCCAGAGCTCCCGGCGACAGTTCCCAGTCCAGAGCTTCCGGCGACAGTTCCCAGTCCAGAGCTTCCGGCGACATTTCACAGTCCGGAACCTCCAACGACGGGCCAAAGTCCGGAACCTCCAGCGAAGGTCCACAGTCCGGAACCTTCTGAGACGGTCTACAGTCCGGAACCTCCTGAGACGGTCTGCGGTCCGGAACCTCCAGTGACGGGCAGCGGTCCAGAGCCTCCAGCGACGGTCGGCAATCCAGAGCCTTCAGCAGGGGTTCTCAGTCCAGAGGCTCCTGCGACGATCTACGGTGGTGATCCACGGTCCGGAGCTTCCGGCGACGATCCCCGCACCAGAGCTGCCATGGAGGATAAAGTATCTGCGAGCGGAGTGGGTACTTCGCCCCGCACCGGAGCCGCCCCCGACGTCCTGTGTCATTCATCATAGATGCCCACCCGGACTCTCCCCTATTGAGTCAGGTTTTGCGGTCGGAGTCCGCACCTTTGGGGGGGTACTGTCACGCCCTGACCATAGAGAGCTGTTTATTCTTTATGTTGGTTGGGGCGTGATAGTGACTAGGGTGGGTAATCTAGGTGATTAATGGTTTATGTTGGCCTGGTATGCTTCCCAATCAGAAACAGCTGTTTGTCGTTGTCTCTGATTGTGGATCATATTTAGGCAGCCATTTCCCCTTTGTGTTTTGTGGGATCTTGTCTACAGATAGTTGCCTGTGTGCACACCAGTAGCTTCACGTTTCGTTCAGTATTTTGTTGTTTTTGTTCGGTGTTAATTTAAATTAAATTAAATGTACGCCTACCACGCTGCATCTTGGTCCAATCCTTACGACGATCGTGACAATAAATAAGTGTTAAGTCAAAAATAGATGAATAAAAAATAATTAAAGAGCAGCAGTAAAATAACAGTAGATGATGGCAGAAACATTATGTACAAAATAAGTACAAATAAAGCAAAAAAAACACAGTAGCACAATTGGTTAGGAAACCGTAAAACGGCAACAATCTCTTCCGGCGCCGTAGAACTTTAAATGGCACCTGTTGAATGAAGCCTATGATAAGTGAAGTGAGTATCTGAATAGCATCAGGTCTAGCTGTAAGAGGTCAATGCAGGGATCGGATAAGTGTCAGAGAGCAAGGCCCTCCATCCAATCACGTCCCAGCTTTCCACCTGTGTGCAGTTGAGAGGTGTGTTGAGGTCTATAGGTAAGCCCTTGGTAGTAATAAATCAGCCACTGTGCTTGTAAAATGGTGAAAGCGGACTTTGTCTTGGCAAGATGGACTTTCCTCAGACAGCAGACTAACCAGCCTGTGTTTGGTCTTTTAAGCAATATTTGATTGCCGATACTCTAAAAACGTGCACAATGAGACAAGTGGCGGTGGCGGCTTCTTTGACCTCTAGATTAGATGGTAAGGACTAGGGTCATTACTGCCTGACACTACTTATTATAATTATATCATTTGTTAACCATGTAACATGTGCCTATTCTTTGTCTGTTCTCTCCTTTTCAAAATAATGTTTACAAAAATTGTGTTTTCAAAAGTTAGTTGATAAGAAAGTTACACCATGAGAATAATGTGCACACTTCTCCGATGGCCCCCAAAGTACCATCCCACCATTGTAGCGATTTTAGCCAACAGCGACATGCAACGCCCCTTGCAAGCCTCAAACCCTGGTCTCCAAGCCCGAAGGGAAACCTGCTAACCACTGCTCCAGCAGGTGGTAACAGGCGTACTTAGACAAGGTTCATTAAAGTATTCTGCATTAAAGATTAATTTGAAGAGAGAAATAGAGATAGTGTGAGACACATACAGAACAAAATGGGAGAGTGGGAGATCGAGAAAGATACTGTAGATGGAGAGATGGTGCACAACCTTGGGCAGTGCTTACAGTGGTGTTAATTTTTAAGCAGGCATACAGACAGACACCACATAAAAGGAAAACAGGCGTTGGATGAATTTGCAGTTGGGTCATTTGTAACGTGTGGATGGCATTGCAACACATGCTCCGTGTCTAGCCTGCTCTGTACAAACACGGCTGGAAGAGAAGGCAGAGAGAGAGAGGGACATGGCTGGACAAGTGAGCAGGTGCCAATGGAAGAGTAATGAGTGTAAAGAGGCTGTTGTGAAGGTCAAAACCATCAGGAGAATTTCCTCACTTGACTAGGACAAACTTGGTGACCCGCCTGGGCCAAACAATAAATGATGTAACTACATTTGAATCAAATTCATTAATTGAATTTCAATTGCTTATAAAGGTGGGTGGGGCCAAACTGGATAGACAATTAATGGATGGATAATTAATAAAACAATATTTGTTGGTTTATTATTTAAAAGTGAATTTTTAAAGGTCAAACTTGAGAAAGTGTGGACACTTCCTTCCCTGCTAGCCTGGATTTGGAACGATTATGGCCACAGTGTGATGAAGGTCCATTGGATTCAGTGGTCCACTCACCCAATGCACTGAGCCACATTGTTCCTGTGTTTCTTAGGAATGGCTACCTGGCTCTTCCACACAAAACACACAATGGCTTTCTCCATGCCAAATGGAGCCCATCAGATTTCATTTTCTCTTTTCTCCCTCATGCAAGTTCATGTCAGAAGGCCATTCCGCCGTGTTAGAAACCCTCGTTCCCCCCGCAGCAAAAGTCTTCAATAGGCATCCTCCCATTGCACCACCCCACCAAGTCGCCTCATTCCCCGACAATAAAGTCAGTCATTGGACTCATTGTTTTTCTTCTATCTTTTTTTATAAAAAAGGAATCTTTCTCTTTTCGAACAAGATGGAGGAAAGGAAAGAGGAAAAAACAAGTTTGAATGCTCGCAGCCCAACACTCTTAACTGACACTTCAGTGTGTGGCTGAATAGGGCCTAAACTTCAGACGACCCAGAGGAGGAGGAGGCACCCAACCACAGCCCTGAGGGGATGGTGGGGGGTGCTGTTGGGGGGATGTTGGAGGTGGGGGGGCATCATTTGCATGGCCCATTGTGCTGCACAAGTTTGGGGGCTTTTTTTCAGCGAGGGCCCTTTTGGACATTTACTTCTACTCTGGATGGCTGTGGCGGGCTGTGAATAGTCTCTGCTCCCGGCCGACACAAAGGCGCTTTTGTGCTACGGCCGCACCATATTCATCATGTAATGCCTGTAAGACAAATCTGATTGGACGTCTCTGTCACTTTGATGTGGGTCCAGAGTGCGAGTGGGACTGAGATTGCTAACTTCACTCTCTATTGCCTATTCTCCAGCATTGATACGGGAGTGGGGGGTGAGGAGGGGTGGGGGTTTGCAGTAGGGAGGGAGAGAGGGGGGAGGGAGAGAGGGAGGGGGTGATGGTCTTCATTATTTGCAGGAGCAAATTCATAATAAATTCCCCCATCCCACAAAACCGGGTCGAGATGATTGACACCACTTTGCGCCAGGCCAAACAAAAGCTCTGATTTAAGCAGAATACCAAATGAATGGGGTGAGCGTGGACTCAATTCAAAAATTGTAATCTCTCCCTTTCCTTCCTCCCCACAACCATTTATCCTCTCCCCCTCTCAACCTCTCTCCCTCTTTCTCCCACTCACTCACGTATCCTCTTTTTTTCAACGCTCTGCTCTTCTGTGCTTTTGTCCGAGGCGTTCTCAGTTTACAGGGTAATTCTACTCCAGCCAAACTGATAATTGTGCGTCTGGGTTCAACTGGCTACTGCTGGACTCCTGGGATACACAGCTGATGTCTGCCCGCTACCTAATGACTGGAAGGATCCTCAGAAGCCCTGCTCACTTTAGTAGAGGGGTTTGGAAGAGATATGGGGCAGGGGTTGTGGCAGGGGTGGGGCTTTGGGCAGGGGCTGGGGCAGAGGATGAGGCAGAGGTAAGGGCTATGGATAGGGGGCTGCAGAAACACCTGCCTCTGTCTCTGCTCCAGCCTCACATTCATTCCCAGACAACACCCTCTTTACTGTTACACATTCCTTCCCTCTCCCCTGGTTAACATGAGCTGGGAGTTACTGTTGGTCTTCTCTTGACAGCTTTAACGTTGTCCTTGACCCCTATAGACCTGTCTGCCAGCCCATCAGGAATTGATACATCAACCACGTGCCCCTGGCCTGACCTCTCCTAACGTGAGTGTACTCTCATTAACTGTCTCTCCTAGTTTACTGTTTTCTGGGGCATGTGTGGGCTCGCTCAATGTATGGAGTGGTGTGTGTGTATGGGAATACCATTCTACCTCCACCCTCTACTGTTCTTATCCATGTGTTTGTAAGGCTGTGTTTATGTCTGTTTGATTATACAATATCTTATGATGGCGTTGTTGTGTTTCTGTGTGCTTCCCCAATCCTGCTCCCCCACAGCCTGTTGCCAGCTAAGGAGGTGGTACAAACACCCCACGCACGCACGCAAGCACGGACGCACACACAAACACACACACACACACACACACACACACACACACACACACACACACACACACACACACACACACACACACACACACACACACACACACACACACACACACACACACACACACACACACACACACACACAGAGAGGAATACCATCCTATCTCAACCCTCTATTGTTCTTATCCAAGTGTTTGTGCGGCTGTGTTTATGTCTGTTTGACTATACAATATATTGTGATGGTGTTGTTGTGTTTCTCCCCCACATCCTGTTTTCTCTGTCAACCTGTATCTCTGTTGAACTGGGAACATGTCAATGCAGTCACCATCAGGACTATCTCTCTCTCTCCTCTCCCCCTCTCCTCTCTCCATCTCAATTCAATTTCACTTCAATTTAAGGGCTTTATTGGCATGGGAAACATTGTAACAATGTACGCTGAGAGTCAGGAAGCAAGTTCAGGGAGTGAATACATTTAAATGAACAAAACAAGAAACACAAACAGCACACTGACATGAAAAAGCAACAATGACGACTGGGGAAGAAACCAAAGGGAGTGACATATAAAGGGCAGGTAATCAAGGAGGTGATGGAGTGCAGGTGAGTGTCATTATACATGTAATGCTGGTGACAGGTATGTGCCCAAACAAGCATCCTGGTGACCTAGAGGCCGGAGAGGGAGCACACGTGACACATACACTACCGTTCAAAGGTTTGCGGTCACTTAGAAATGTCCTTGTTTTTTACAATGTAGACATTGTCAATGTTGTAAATGACTATTGTAGCTGGAAACGGCAGATTTTTTATGCAATATCTACGTAGGCGTACAGGGGCCCATTATCAGCAACCATCACTCCTGTGTTCCAATGGCACTCTGTGTAAGTTAATCCAAGTTTATCATTTTAAAAGGCTAATTGATCATTAGAAAACCCTTTAGCAATTATGTTAGCACAGCTGAAAACTGTTGTTCTGATTAAAGAAGCAATAAAACTGGCCTTCTTTAGATTAGTTGAGTATCTGGAGCATCAGCATTTGTGGGTTCGATTACAGGCTCAAATTGGCCAGAAACAAAGACCTTTCTTCTGAAACTCGCACGTCTATTCTTGTTCTGAGAAATGAAGGCTATTTCATGCGAGAAATTGCCAAGAAACTGAAGATCTCGTACAAAGCTGTGTACTACTCCCGTCACAGAACAGGGAAAACTGTCTCTAACCAGAATAGAACGAGGAGTGGGAGGCCCCGGTGCACAACTGAGCAAGAGGACAAGTACATTAGAGTGTCTAGTTTGAGAAACAGATGCCTCACAAGTCCTCAACTGGCAGCTTCATTAAATAGTACCCGCAAAACAGCAGTCTCAACATCAACAGTGAAGAGGCGACTCCGGGATGCTGGCTTTCTAGGCAGAGTTGCAAAGAAAAAGCCTTATCTCAGACTGGCCAATAAAAAGAAAATATTAAAATGGGCAAAAGAACACAGACACTGGACAGAGGAACTCTGCCTAGAAGGCCAGCATCCCGGTGTAGCCTCTTCACTGTTGACGTTGAGACTGGTGTTTTGCGGGTACTATTTAATGAAGCTGCTAGGCTATGAGGGAGTCAAGGTCCATGGGCAGCTCCCGGGCTGCACGCTTATCTTTGACCACCTCCGATAATCCATGATGGAACATGTCGAACAATGATTCGGGGTTCCAGGCACTCTCAGCCGCCAACGTGAGAAAATGCACTGCATAGTCTGCCACACTACGGGCGTCTTGACGTAGCTGGAGCAGCTTACGAGCAGCCTCTCTCCCGGACAACCAAACACCTTCCGAACTTCCGCCACAAACTCCTCTAGACTGAGGCAGACGGCGGACTGTTGCTCCCACACCGCAGTAGCCCAGGTGAGTGCCCTACCGGACATCAGCACTATGATGTACGCTATCCTCGAGCGGTCGGAGGGGAACGAAGAAGGCTGTAGCTCAAAAATGAGGGAGCACTGGGAGAGAGAAGCCAGGCAGGTTCCGGAATCTTCAGCGTAGCGCTCCGGCGGAGGTAAGCTGGGTTCTCGGGACACTGGGGTAGGCTGGAAGATTACAGGTGTGACCCGCTGCTCAGTGGGGAATCCGCAGAATTGTTCCAGCAAAGTCTTGAACGCCGGTCATGGCGTTCTGCCAGGGTATCGAGTCTCTCCATAAGACATTGAAGTAACTCCTCATGTCGTCCAATGGTGGATCCTTGCAGGGAGACAGCATTGTGGAGCTTGTCTGAGTCTGCTCGGTCGGTCATGGCCTGTTCGTACTATCACGTTTCAGGGAAGTCCCAGATGCAGACAGTGTCAAAGTAACAAACGTTTATTACTAGAATAGGGGGCAGGCAAAATGACAGGTCAAGGGCAGGCAGAGGTCAGTAATCCAGGTCAGAGTCCAAAAGGTACAGAAAGGCAGGCAGTCTCAGGGTCAGGGCAGGCAGCGGTCAATAATCCAGGGTAGTGTGACAAGGCACAGAACGGCAGGCAGGCTCAGGGTCAGGGCAGGCAGAATGGTCAAAACTGGGTTAGCTAGAAAATAGGAACATTAGAAAATTCAGGAGCAAGGGGGAAAACGTTTGTAGGCTTGACAAACAAAATGAACTGGAAACAGAGAACACAGGTATAAATACACAAGGGATAATGAGGGGAGATGGGAGACACCTGGTGGGGGGTGAAGACAAGCACAAAGACAGGTGAAACAGATCAGGTTGTGACAGTATATATGCAGTGTTGTAACGATGTGTAAATAGTTAACAAACAAAAGGGAAAATAAATTCACGTAAAAATGGGTTGTATTTACAATGGTGTTTGTTCTTCACTGGTTGCCCTTTTCTATTGACAACAGACCACACATATTGCTGCTGTGTTTGCACACTATGGTATTTCACCCAATAAATATGTGAGTTTATCAAAATTTGATTTGTTTTCGAATCTGTCTGTGTAATCTGAGGGAAATATGTGTCTCTAATATGGTCATACATTCGGCAGCAGGTTAGAAAGTGCAGCTCAGTTTCCACCTCATTTTGTGGGCAGTCTTGTCTTGAGAGCCAGGTCTGCCTACGGCGGCCTTTCTCAATAGCGAGGCTATGCTCACTGAGTCTGTACATAGTCTTTCTAATGTGCCAAGTAATTATCTTTATGTTTTCTCATAATTTGATTTGGTCTAGATGTGTTGCTGTCCTGGGGCTCTGTGGGGTGTGTTTGTGTTTGTTAACAGAGCCCCAGGACCAGCTTGCTTAGGGGACTCTTCTCCAGGTTCAATTCTCTGTAGGTGATGGCTTTGCTTTGTTATGGAAGGTTTGGGAATCGCTTCCTTTTAGGTGGTTGTAGAATTGATTGGCTCTTTTCTGGATTTTGATAATGCATGAATTATTTGGTGTTTTACGTTGTACACAGAGGATATTTTTGCAGAATCCTGCATGCGGTGTCTCTCTCTCTCTCTCTCTCTCTCTCTCTCTCTCTCTCTCTCTCTCTCTCTCTCTCTCTCTCTCTCTCTCTCTCTCCCTCTCTCTCTCTCTCTTTCTCTTCATCTTTCTCTCTCTCTCTCTCTCTTCATCTTTCTCTCTCTCTCTCTCTTCATCTTTCTCTCTCTCTCTCTCTCTCTTCATCTTTCTCTCTCTCTCTCTTCATCTTTCTCTCTCTCTCTCTCTCTTCATCTTTCTCCCTCTCTCTCTCTCTTCATCTTTCTCTTTCTACTCTCATCGTCTGTCTGTCTGTCTGTCTGTCTGTCTGTCTGTCTGTCTGTCTGTCTGTCTGTCTGTCTGTCTGTCTGTCTGTCTGTCTGTCTGTCTGTCTGTCTGTCTGTCTGTCTGTCTGTCTGTCTGTCTCTCTCTCTCTCTCTCTTCGTCCCTCTCTCTTTGTCCATCTCTCTCTCTCTCTCTACTTGCAGGCTACAGACAATCCATTCAAGTGTATTTTGTGGCTTTTGGCGAATGCGTTCTAATGATCTAAAGTCGCAATTTTCCTACTGCCTGTAAACACACAGTCCAGTTCAAAGTGAATGACGGCAGGTCCATGTGGCAAATGGCTTATTTGCATAGGCCTACTGTAGCTTTGATTGGGTATGTCACACCGGTCTGTGTAGAGTCCGGTCCTGGACAAGACTGACACGTTTTGATTAGGTTTTATTTACAGCAGTGTCTATTAATTGTCCAAATGCACGGCCACTTTCCCACTATATTGCTATAGAATTTTCACTAATGCCTTACTATATGTCATTCCTAAACATTCTATCGAAGTATGAAAACGTGAAAATGACCACATCTATGTGCTCGCTTCTCAGAAAATGTACATATTCTTCCTGGTGGTGCCTCAGGATTAGACTGGAAATATAGTTTTGCTTAACACTTCAGTCACAAGTACATTTGTCTTTTAGATGGATAAGAGATTGTCATTGTTGCCAGCTAAGGAGGTGGTACACGCAGACAGACAGACAGACAGACAGACAGACAGACAGACAGACAGACAGACAGACAGACAGACAGACAGACAGACAGACAGACAGACAGACAGACAGACAGACAGACAGACAGACAGACAGACAGAGACAGACACACCACCCCCTTCACATACAGTACATCCCCCTACAACCACCACCTATTATCAGTAGAGATGGCCAATAGAGGCCTTGACCCTTCTTCCTAAAACAAGGTAAAGGATTAGTGAGAGCCATTTAGAGGCCCCTTTTCATTTCATTAGCTTGTGACCCCTCCAGTAGATTATTTTGATCTGGCCAAAGGCTGGGTCTACTTTTAATGATCCAGACTGACCAAAGAGACGCATAATACTTAACACACCCATTGAAGGCCCCAAAGAAGAGAACGGATGAAAAGAGAAGGAGAGGGAGAAAGAGAAAAGAGAAAGATTAAAAGTGGCATTTACCAGTCACCGGTGGTGGAGTCTGTATGGAGGGGGAACTGGTGATGGAGGAGTGGCGTTACGCCCTCAGACTTTTGTCAGAATATGGTATTGTTCTTCATTGATGGAGTGGGGGCCCCCTTCTTTTGGAGGGCAAAATTGTAGCAGTGCTTTAAGCTGATTTCAGGGAGAAAAGAGAGAGAATAAAATAAAAAAGAATCCACGCACCTCCTCTTCAGATATAATAGGCATGTAATAAAAGAAAAACTTCAGGCTTTAGAAAGTTTTGTCTGAATTTGCAAAGCCTCATGGGACGTGGGTATTGTTCATGTTTGTGTGCTCTGCTCAGAGGTTAAAGTAGATACAGTGGGCCTTTGATATGTGACAGATCCATCATAGAGGACTGGACTGATGAGGAGAATGTAAACAGAACAGACAAAGCAGCCTCTCCTCTCCTCTCCTCTCCTCTCCTCTCCTCTCCTCTCCTCTCCTCTCCTCTCCTCTCCTCTCCTCTCCTCTCCTCTCCTCTCCTCTCCTCTCCTCTCCACTCCTCTCCTCTCCTCTCCTCTCCTCTCCTCTCCTCTCCTCTCCTCTCCTCTCCTCTCCTCTCCTCTCCTCTCCTCTCCTCTCCTCTCCTCTCCCCTCCTCTCTTCTCCCCTCCTCTCTTCTCCTCTCCTCTCTACCCACCTGTCTCTCTGCTGCTCTGTTGAACTAATTGCATGTATTTGTTCACTCTGTGGGTGTTTGCGAAGGGATCTCTTCCGTTTACCTATGGCCAATTAGTCCATATTGAACGCAAACACAATAAAATCTAAGCAGCTTGTGCTATTTAATGCCTCACAAGCATGCCACCCAATACATTTCTCATATTAACTAAACAAACGGCTAAAATGCTGCAAGGGTGGAAGGGATGGCATTAGTTGTTGCTTTGGTTGGCTTTCCCTTAGTTTTCTCTTTTCACTTTTTTTTGGCCTCGTATTTTCTGGCAGCTAGGTCAGCCAGTTTGCTCTGTCTGGCTGGCTATGCATGTAAAGAGTGTCCCCTCTTTGTTCCAGCCTTCGGCCCAGAGCCAAGCTCCCCCTTCAAAACTTCAGCCCTCACACACACCAGATTCCCTCCTCCCTCTCAAACAACCCCATTCCCCTCTACCTACCCCAAATTGCAAATAACAAAAAAAGAGAGGACAGAACTGCAAAGACAAGCATTGCTTTAAAAGCAGGTGTCCAGAACGTTTCAGTGTTCGTCGATTTCAAATGTGGACCCTTTAACCCTGCTGCTTTTCTAGCTGGTGGTAGCCAGTCAGAAGCCTAATCAGTCTCCCTTGATAATGCTGGGAGGTTGAGGGCTGTCAGTCAGCCTTTCAGACAGGGAGCAGGAAGAAGCCGTGGCAGGGGAGCCCCTGATTGATTAGTGCCTCTTTATTGAAGGGTGTGTGTGTGTATGTCAAGGCAGGGGAGTATGGGCGGAGGCGGGAGGCTTTATTTGAGTCTAGGCGACAGAGAGAGCACTATAATTATGACTTTTTCTTTCTGACAGCGAAAGCTGACAGAGAGGGTTCTTATGGCTCACTTCACTCTCTCAGCCCCCTAAAGAGAGATTATTGCTGCCCTAGGAGCCCGGGACAGGCTTGCTCATCAACAGGCCTTTAGAGAAGCCTGAGTGGAGAGAGAGGGGCCACAATACAAGGACTTTAGAGATAGATGGATGACAATTACAGAGATGGAGACTATTTGTGCATCCCAAATCGCACCCTGTTCCTTGCATAGTGTGCTACTTTTGATCAGAGCCCCATAGGACTTGGTAAAAAGCAGTGCACTACATAGGGAATAGTCTGCCATTTGGGACACAGCCTATGTCTTCTACAGCTACCTCTACTGGAACCAAGGCAGAGAGTGTTAGATCTACTAGTACTAATACTGCACACACTTAGTTACACACATTGTTGTCCTGCGTGGCCTGTGCTCCCTGGTAGGAGGTCTTCACTTTCTCTTTCTGTCTATCTTTATCAGTCTGTATCTGGGTCCCCTCTGTCCCCTCCATCTACAGAGCCATGTTAAACACACAGGTTGATATCCACTGGGGTGAACGTGTGTGTGTGTGTGGGTGCATTGCTGTTTAGTGACAGCTCCTATCTGCCAGGTATCAGAGGAGTCTGTTAGAGAGAGAGAGAGAGAGAGAGAGAGAGAGAGAGACCATGTAGGTGGGCCACATGATTTATAGGCTCTTCTTTCCTTTCCTCCTCCTCCTATTCTGTTCCTACTGTATTACTCACTGATAACCAAGTGAATGTCTGATCTCAGTCAACGCACAGGTAGGTCACGCATGGGTGACTAGTTGTATTGCCTCTATTAAGAATACAATAACGTCATTTTGAATTGAAAATAGTAGTTTATCCAATGGCTTATCAGTCATTACTGTGATTGCGGTGGTAAAATTGTGACTTATTTCAGGTACAATAATGCTTTGTTTGTGAGACTAACGTCTATCTGATTGATCCCCCCGTCTCTACAGAGGAACAGTTATGCAGTTGGAAATACTAACACAATATGAACTCAACCATAATGTGAACCCTAAAACAACATGAACAGGCTCAACACAATTCTCCTAACACAATGTGAAGAAACTGAACACACTGAGCCCTCCAGACCTGTAGTCCTGTTTGTTCTACCCCTGCTGCCGTGTTCCTCCAGTACCTAGCCTGTCCCCTTTTACGACCCATCACAATTACTGTCACTCCCCACATCTGACCTCTTTAGAGAAAACATACAGTATGTTTGAGGCTTGTTTGAAACCTGGATTGAAAGCAGCTCTAGGCCTTAGTTCTGTTTAGCTCATTGTGACGACAAATGTGTTAGTAAAAAGGTTCTAGTGTATAATTGATGAATTTAAGAACTCCTCTGAACCCATTTCCTTTGAATCCCTCTGGTGGCTCTGAACAGTCTCAGGTGAAATCAGGTACATAACCAGGGTCATTTGGTCAAGTTACCAGAACACGTTTTTTGTGTGTTTTGTTTTATGTTTGTTCCCGGGGTTGTATTTGTTTTCAAGCAGCAGAGGGTTGTTTTTTGTGTGTTTTCTGTTATTTGTTTCCGGCGGTTACATGGTGTTGGCCAATCGTGGGCAGTGAATGACAGAACAGGATGGGCGGCTCTGCAGCTCCGTCTCAGAAGAAGAAGCGCAATGGATTGTGTCACCTGACTCAAGATTAGTAGAATCAAGGGGTGGAATTAGAATACTTTGAAGTGTCTGCAGTTCCTAGATCTTATAGGTAAGGCCAGGAGTTGTTCTTGACCACCTGACCAGGAAATAACTCCTGGCACTGTGTATACATGTACTGATGACCCCCCCCCCCCCTCCAGTCAGGTCACATGGTCCCGTCACTGAACCCTATTGGTTTTCCATCCTCTCTGCCTATATCATACCATTTGTATTTGTCCTTCTATAACCCCTCTCCTTGTCCATTATGTTCTAAAGAGACTTGACTTCCATTTTGGTTTCAACTGTTCAGATCTGTTGATGGAATCTAAAATGTCTCACTGGACAATGGCAACAACCACAGTACAGAACAAACATCATTTACATTTGTCTTGACGAACTGACAGTGCTTGAGCCTCTCATTATGTTATCACGATTGTAAGACATGACTGAAAGAAGGAAAACAAGCACAAGAGGAAAGACATCGAGAAAGAAAATAAGATGTAAGAAAGAAAAGGAGAGAAGATAAAAATAATACAATTAAAAATAACTCCTTCAATGCATCCTTGTCCCATCAATGTCCTGTACAACAGTAGGAGTGTAAACAGAGAGTTTGTGTGTGTGTACGTGTGTCAGGTTGCCTATGTGGCGTGTTGCAGCAGGTTAGTAGGCCAGGTCTGCTGTATGTATCTGGTATTAATCACCCAGTTAGATAACAGCCTGTTATAGCTGGACTTCTTTAGCTGTGGCACGAGCCCTCCTCTCCCCACTCAGTCACATAGAAGGGTTGCGCACGTGCGTGCACACACACACACACACACACACACACACACACACACACACACACACACACACACACACACACACTGTTTGCCCATCCTGTCAACCCCCCCCCCCGCTCACACCTTCACCCTGGATAACCACCTGTGTGTTTAGTATGGCTGTGTACTTGGAGGAAAAATTCCAGCATTAGCCCATTTGTCAGAGTGTGGGGTTGGAGTGATTAGATATTCACGAGAGCTGGGATTTAAAGTCAACAATACGGCAGGTGTTGAGCGCTTTTTACTGCAGACGAGTGTCTCCACTCCTGGCTCTTTATGGGTTATAAAGGATGAAGCCCTCCTTTTCCACCATTTCTGCCCCTGTGGCCTGGGCAGAGACCAGGCGGCTTGATCTGTGGGGCAGCTGAGATGAAAAGTTGGACAGGGAACACAACACCCTCAGGCCACATGAAATACTATGAAGACAGCCTTAGTAGTCCTTGTTCCTCTATGATAAGTAAACCCCTGAAGAAGTGCCTAAATCAAAGGAAACCTTCAATCCTAATTTGTTATTCTACTGTACCCACTACAGTGTATCCACCCAGCCCTCATTTTTCTATACTCAGTCCCATGAATTATTGTTCAGGAACAATCTTTCTTTTGTATCAGAGGTCAAGTAGCCTAACACACATTCGCATCAGTGACTCCCACTATGACATGGCCTACAGTGTCTGACAAGTGTTCATTTCTGGATATGACCACGTTGATGACAATGAGAGTTGTTAAACTGTTTCTACCTAACCTATTTCTCACCCCTCAGCCGGTTTAGCTCATAAAACGTGTGGAGGCATTGACTGAGCCGAGTGTTCAGCACGTCCAAATCACTCAGCAGCATTTACATCTCTGGGTCTATCTGGAACAGGTCCCAGCTTCTGGGCTATAGATCACTATGCTAGCATGGTGTGGCGTCTCGCTATGCCTCAACCCCTTTAATACAATGTGCAAGTGGCAAGTACCTTACGTGTTCATGTCCCTGGTCTTTTGAATGGGCTTGACAATTATATTATCAAATTCTTGAAAATGTCGTCATATTAGATATATAGACTGAACAAAAATATAAACGCAACATGCAAAGTGTTGGGTCCCATGTTTCATGAGCTGAAATAAAAGATCCCAGAAATGTTCCATACTCACAAAAAGCGTAATTCTCTCAAATGTTGTGCTTAAATTTGTTTACATCCCTGTTAGTGAGCATATCCCCTTTGCCAAGATAATCCATTGGCTTGACAGGTGTGGCATATCAAGAAGCTGATTAAACAGAATGATAATTACACAGGTGCACCTTGTGCTTGGGGCAATAAAAAGCAACTCTAAAATGTGCAGTTTTGCCACACAACACAATATCACAGATGACTCAAGTTTTGATGGAGCGTGCAATTGACACGCTGACAGTAGGAATGTCCACCAGAGCTGTTACCAGAGAATGTAATGTTAATTTCTTTACCATAAGATGTAGTTTTAGAGAATTTGGCAGTACTTCGAACAAGCCTGACAACCGCAGACCACGTGTATGGCGTTGTGTGGGCGAGCGGCTTGCTGATGTCAATGTTGTGAACAGAGTGCCCCATGGTAGCGGTGGGGTTATGGTATGAGCAAGCATAAGCTACGGACAACGAACACAACTGCATTTTATCGATGTCAATTTTAATGCACAGAAATACTGTGATGAAATCCTGAGGCCCATTGTGAGGCCCATTTTTGTTAAGGTATCGTGACCAACAGATGCATATCTGTTTTCCCTGTCATGTGAAATCCATAGAATAACTAATACATTTGTTTCAATTGACTGATTTCCTCATGTGAATGTGAACTGTAACTCATTAAATCTTTGAAATTGTTGCATGTTGCATTTATATTTTGGTTTCTATTTGGTGTAATGGGGTGTAGATATAGGTGTGTGTGTGTGTGTGTGTGTGCGTTCACGTGTGTGTGCTTGTGTGTGCGCAAGTGAGTGTGGGGCAACCCTGTCCTCCTTACAGAGTCACAGCAGTGATATCTAATCTTGTTGTAGACAGAGGAATGTGTGAAATGCTGTCTTCTCTACTGGGGGGTCTCCTCTTCATTCAAACACCACTGTCACACATCCATAGATCTACACATCTACAGACACAGTACAGATAGGCCTCACCATTACGAGAACCACCACCACCACTACTACTGCTACTATTACCATCCACTCAATCAGAGGTTAACTGGGGCAGAGCAATGGGCCTCAGGAACCAATTGAGTTAGCCTTTCAGACGGAAGTCTGTCCAGTGAATGGGGGCAGGGAGAATATGTGACAGACTTGTTCCCAGATCAATCACTTTCAATCCCAACTGGTTTTTAGGTTGGATTATAGAATGAGAATTAGTTCTAATTACAAAGGTTGGGTGGGAATCATTATCTCATTGATCCATTCTAGTAATAGTTCCATCACAATGGTGGGCAGAGGAATGCCAATCTGTTTTCCTCCACGGTACTTTTACCATATTGGACAAACACAGATGGATGGATGGATGGAGGAGGCCAGGGACCATTGTTCTGTGGTGGAATAGTTCTCTACTGATGAATACTTTACACCTGGTGCCCACTGGGAACAGTTAGGAGGGATGGCAGAAGCACCAGCAATCTGACCCAGAAATTCCCCCTTTTGTCAATACTGTATATGGGAGTAACAGTTTTAGCTTAGGCATTGATCAAGAACATGGCTGATTCACATGAAATGAAAGAACATTAACAATCCACAATAGACTTCACAGACAACCGTCCTCAATGACCCCAGTACCTCTAGGGTGAAATATCGTTCTGAATAGGAGAATGCCGGCTATTGTAACCTACACCTTGTTTTTTCCAGACATCATTTGACTATAAGCCCACCCACACACCCTGTGTTCTGTCGTTAGTAAATAAGACGGATGCATCTTTAATAGAGACCTGGGTGATCAACCTGGATAGCAGAAAGTAGGGTAAATAGAAATATGATAAAGTAAAGGGGAACCTGTGGCTGGTGGGTCTGTGTGCTGCATGCCACAGTTTGTTCAGTGTTAAACCAATAAGATATGGCTGGTGTGATGGTGGTTGGGTTGGGCCCAGGAACAGATAGGGGCTGTGATTGGGTGCACCATGGAGTGTGACCCCAGCATTCATATCAGTGGCTCAGATTTTCAGTTAGATTGTGGTGTGTGTGTGTCTGGAGGGATGATGTTTGCTGTTGCCTTAAGATGTGTCAGGCATAGGCAGGTGTGTGTTACAGCATGGAAAGTGTTGGCGTTTGAACTGCTCCAGTTCCAAAGTGTGTGTGTGTGTGCGTGTGTGTGTGTGTGTGTGCGTGTGTGCGTGCGTATGTGCGTGCGTGTGTGTGTGTGTGTGTGTGTGTGTGTGTGTGTGTGTGTGTGTGTGTGTGTGTGTGTGTGTGTGTGTGTGTGTGTGTGTGTGTGTGTGTGTGTGTGTGTTTAGGGACATCCGGAGGTTGGCCTTTCTGCCTTTTTCTCGGCAGGTGAACAGCAGCCAGGGGGGTTCTAGGAGGACAGAGAGAGTCTGGGTAGAAAGTAGGGAGAATAAGGGTTTTGTGAACACTCAGTCCCTCTGTCCTTTTTCAACTGTCAACACAGGTAGTTGTCTTACCTGCAGTCTGACCTTTAGTGAATGTGGAAGGTACACTCTTCAGTCTAGGTAGCACTATTACATGTTGATTTAACCTTTATTTAACTAGGCAAGTCAATTAAGAACACATTCTTATTTTACAATGACGGCCTACTCCGGCCAAACCCTCCCCTAACACGGACGACGCTGGGATAATTGTGCACCGCCCTATGGGACTCTCGATCACGTCTGGTTGTGATACAGCCCGGGATCTAACCAGGGTCTGTAGTGACGCCTCTTGCACTGAGATGCAGTGCCTTAGACCGCTGCGCCACTCGGGAGCAATTTCCTCACCAGTGTTGGGGTCGTTCCTCAAATAAACAAATATATTACCTATTACGCATTACTTCGTTCAACGGCAGCATATTTCTCTATATTTATATCTATCTATAAATATCTTGCTTATGAATAGGAGAGTATAGTCGGGTATTTGATTAGTAGCGAGGGGGCTTTTTTACACAGCTAGCTTAGTTAGTTGGCGAGTAGGAGCGTTGGCCCAGTGTTTGGGCCAGTAACAAAAGGTTGCTGGATTGAATCCCTGAGCTGGCAAAAATCTGTTGTTCTGCACCTGAGCAAGGCAGTTAACCCAGTGTTCCCCGGGTGCCGTTGATGTCGATCAAGGCAGTCATCCCCACCTCTCTGATTCAGAGGGGTTGGGTTAAATGTGGAAGACACATTTCAGTTGATTGCATTCAGTTGTACAACTGACTAGGTATGCCCAAATAACTTTACTTATTACTCCCAGAAAAGTAATTAGTTACACTACTCATTATATTACTTTTGCATTGCACCCCAAAACGTTTCACATCCTCACTCAATGTAAACAATGTCAACGTTACGTTACATCAGAGGTGACACCATAGGTACTGGAGTGGTGTAGCGGAAAAAATATTCTGGGGCAGTAATTTGATCTGGTAACCAAACCAGGTAAAACTCTGGACCTTATACGGTATGAGATGACTAATCTGTTGGAAAAAGGTTTTATATGGGTTATGATGGGACCAGAGTTTTTCTAATCAGGTCACATGGTTTAAAAAACTCCTGGAAAAACTCATGGCCTCGGGGAGGATGAAAACCCTGTCAAACAGTAGCAACCTTGTACTTGTTCATATTAGTTATATTTTAAAGAAGGACTGGTGAGGTTTCCTATACACAAACACAGAGAAGCAACATGATTGGACAATAAAACTCATAGGGCTGAGAGGCACTTTGGCCCTCTTTTTGGGGCTTTGCGTCAATATATTTTATTAAGCTAAATCAAGGTGACGTGGCGCTGCCACATCTGATGGAAAAGTGCTGTCGAAAAATGCCTCCTCACCACAACTTTTCGAGCGTCCCTGCGTTATATAGGGCTATACACCAACACCAGTAGCCTAATTATTGGTATTTTGTCTGAAAGAGGGGGATTCTACTGTGGATAAAAGCAGCATTTCCTCTACTACATACCCAGCTACAAGCTTGTTCAGCTTTCCCTGGGTTACAGCCTGTCCTCCTGAACCATTCAAATCAAGCCTTGGTTGTTTGGATGAGTTATGAGTTTTGTCTTGGATTGTTGCTTTTGCAGGTGCTTCAAGAGATTGGAAGTTGTGTTTCTAGCAGTGGAGAGGTGTTTGTCTCCCGGGCACAGTTTACATTTGACAATTACTGTATATTCTTGCCATTGTGTCCTCCTACCAAATCACTAATGGGATTACTTCCACTCTGAGAGACTCAATGTTTTAGACACTTCTGACATTTTTTATCTCCCTCACTCTTCAAATTAGTGGTGACTCGAGGAACCCTGGAGGTCCTCAAGTAACCACCAGTAAGCCACACCTCCAATCTTATAGGCTGCCACCTCTGCAAAATATTATTAAAAAGGTTCAAAATTGAATCCCTCCAATCAGAAAAAGGTTGAAACTTTACACAGGAACCTTTTTCAACTGGAAAGGTTCTGCCGGTGGGGCAACCCAAAAGGTTCTGCCGGTGGGGCAACCCAAAAGGTTCTGCCGGTGGGGCAACCCAAAAGGTTCTGCCGGTGGGGCAACCCAAAAGGTTCTGCCGGTGGGGCAACCCAAAAGGTTCTTCCAGGCACCTTTACTTCTAAGAGTGTAGAAGTGTGTGGATGCCTCTGCACTTGGTGAGAGGATGTCAGACTCAAGGCTAAAACAATTGTTTACATTGCGCGAACAGAGAGGGAATAATAATCATCACAGATATTCATTTGGATCAATAACTGAAATAGGAAGGCAATGATAGCAAAAGTAACAAAGTAACAACAACATATCTTTAACCGCAAAATGTAATATTAGTGTTACCCCAACACTGTTCCTCGCACACACACACACTCACTCACGCACGCACGCACGCACGCACGCACGCACGCGCACGCGCACACACACACACACACACACACACACACACACACACACACACACACACACACACACACACACACACACACACACACACACACACATAAAATCAAACATTACATTCCTGTCTTCCACCCCAGTCTACCATTGGAGACAGAGCTCATTGTGTGTGTGTTGCTGTGTGCTCCAGGGGAGCTACTGTGTGTTTGAGCGAGAGGCGATTGGGTGATTTGTGACCCAGACAAACAGAGTTCCAGGCTGTCGGAGTAGTGTAGGCCGCAGGGCCAGGCCAGGCAAGGGAGTAGCTGGGGCACTGGGTCTGCACTAATGTGACATACACCTGAAGGCGCAGGACAATGGGGCCCATGCAAGAGCACAAAATAATTATATCCAAGAAATCTAGGGAGCATTAGGTAAAATTTCCTTTTACAGTACGAATGCCAGGTAATTGCTGTATTTGTCATAGAAGTTAATGGTAAACACAATAAAGTATTAAAGAAAACTAGAAAGAATAAGTTAACATATATTTGATAAAGTACCAGGTTAAGACTTTTTTTTTTTTATCCAGTGGGAAATTCAAGAATTAACATTATTCACATTTGCTTTGATAATTCTGTTAGCACAAATAAAAGGATCAAGCAGTTGCTAAAACTTTGCACACGTCTGTTTGTCGTTCATTGAAAGCCTGTAGCGGTCTGTATCACCCAGAGTGTTGTGTAACCTGCCTTCTCTCCAGGGCGTAAACACACACAGGTTCTCTCATTGTTTTTCAAAAAGCATCATGGGATTGTGTTTGTGTTACTCTGCTGCCAAGTGACATTCCCAAATGCCAAAACACATTTCCAATAGGAAGATGGAACACGGGTTTGTGTTTATTCCTCGAGTCATTCAATTATCTCCTCTTCGGTTTGTTTAACATTTCATAATCGTGATCTCATTTCAGATTTTTCTTGGTTGATTTTCAGTAAATTATGCCAACGCCTCGGCTGAGAGGAGAGAGGCTTGTGGTGTAGAATGAATTAAGAGGGCTTGGCTTGTTCCTTCTATGTGTGTGTGTGTGTATGTGGTTGTGTGTGTGTGTATGTGTGTGAGACTCAGAGTGAAGGTATCCCCGGCAAGACGAGGTGAATGTATCTGTGTGTGTGTGTGTGTGTGTGTGTGTGTGTGTGTGTGTGTGTGTGTGTGTGTGTGTGTGTGTGTGTGTGTGTGTGTGTGTGTGTGTGTGTGTGTGTGTGTGTGTGTGTGTGTGTGTGTGTGTGTGTGTGTGTGTGTGTGTGTGATGGCTGCTGTGAAAGGCACCATCTGTTCCGTGTGACAGTAATGAAGTGAGGGGCATATTGGGACAAAGCCTCAGACCCATTCATCACAGCGCTGGGCGGACCCAGCATATTCCCCCTGTCTTCCAGGGATACCTTCACACACACACACACACACACACACACACACACACACACACACACACACACACACACACACACACACACACACACACACACACACACACACACACACACACACACACACGCCTATGGCTCTATTTAGTCGTTATTATTTATTCCCTAATGTGATTTATTGTGAATGTATTAACCTAGAAGTGCTTTAAATATTTCTCCTATCATGTGCAATGTTTTGGTTTATTTCTTATTTACTTGTTTGAGTGACTTCCTTTACTTTTAATTGGTTAACCCCTAAGGTTGATGTCAGCTCCTCCTCTGACATCTAATTAGCATAATATAAAAATCCCTGGGATGAAGTGCAGAACGACGTTTGAGTGCGTACCAATGGTTTCCAGTATGATGACGTTACTGATGAATCTTTCTCCACCCTCTCTAGGCATGGCCTGCTACGCTGAGACTGTCGAGGACACGACTACCGCATCGGAAACCTGTGATGTCAATGCCGAAACGATGAACGCTCCATGCCTAACAACTATGGACTAACATATATGCGGTGTGAGCATGTACGGGCCTGTCCTTGTGTTTGTTCTGTGTTGCTTTAATCCTGTAAACTACTTTTAATACTAAGAAAATATATGATATTGATATATTGATATGATATATAAAATAATGATATTGTGTGTGTGTCAGTGGTATTGGGGTAAAAATAACCTTCTTTTTTGAGACACACACACACACACACGATAGGTACCCATCGACCATTAGATTGGTTGTGGATACATGCACATACTGTACCTGTAGAAGTCACTCCTAACCAAATCACCTGGTTAGATACGGTTGCTCTATTGATACACAAAATCCCTCATGCAAGCACAAGTTGGACGTGATGTTCCCGTCATAAAAATTGTTACTCAGAACAAACTAAGAGCTAGTTTAATGCTGTGTAGTGAATCATTCTGATGAACGTGGAAGACAGACAGAAACATGTACACAATTATAACTTGATCCTCTGCCAATGAAAGGCTTGTCATGAATCCTATTTGCATATTTATCCTCTTTCTCATGTATTGCTACCTCATTGTTCTTCAGTGCAGAGGTCTTGTGGTGGGAACGCTATGCCATAACCAGGACATGACAGTTGTGGTTTTGCAGTTATGACCTTGGTCATAACACTGTACTAGATTACCTGGTAAATCTACAGCCTGAAACTAACTGTTGAACCTTAACATGCAAATATCCCCTTTATAAAAGAAAGGGAGGACCCTTCTTTTTCAGGAATTCAAAGTAAATGTTGGCTCATTGGATGTGTGTAGCACTTCATTTTTGTGTGCGAGTTCTACATGGCCTCATGCTGAATATACAGGTAACTGCCAAAATAAAGGAAACACCAACATAAAGTGTCTTAAAAGGGCGTTGGGCCACCACGAGCCAGAACAGCTTCAATTTACCTTGGCATAGATTCTACAGGTTGTCTGGAACTTTGTTGGAGGAATGCGACACCATTCTTCTGTGAGAAATTCCACAATTTGGTGTTTGGTTTCTGTTTTTGTGGACTCTACTATAGTATACTGTAGTCTTTACATTTATAGTATAAATACAGGAGTAAAAAAAAGTAGTATTTAGTAATTACTGTAGTGTGTTTACAGACTGTAATACAATATACTGTAGTATTTACTGTCATTTTTTTTACTAAAGTGTTTTTGTTCTTTTAGCTTTGACATGAAATTGGGGGGCTTTCTCATTGAGGAAATATACTGAAGAAATAGTAAAAGAGCAATAACCTGTAGGTAGGCAGGACTGAGTTTTACTGAGTTACTGAGAGTTCAGCGCTTCTGCTCTTTCCTATAATGTCTAGGGAACACCATATATGGTCTATACTTGTCATGTATATTTCTCACTTACAGGTGGCACAAATTGGGATAATTGAGATATGGGGGAGGGAAATGGGAAGGGTATATGCAAATTAAATATTGTAATATTTACTGTAGTTTAAAAAAATCTTGTTTTTGTGGTAATGTTTTTGTTTTTGTAGTAATTGCTTCAGTTTTTTGAATGGATAATACTGCAGTATTTACTGTAGTCTTCTACAGTATACTGTACAATTCTATACTAAATACTACAAACAGTCGAGGCTACTACAGTGTGTAGTATAGTATTCTATAGTATACTACATATTTCTATATTACGTATTATAGTATTCTATAGTAAACAGTATATTTTTGATGTAGAATAAGTGTTCAATTGGGTTTGGAATCTCAACCCAATTGAACACTTATCTCACATAAAAATATACTACAAAGTATACCAGTGACTGAGACAGCCATGGCATATTGTTTTCATGCTCATCAAACCATTCAATGACCACACATGCCCGTTGGATGGGTGCATTATCATCTTATGCGGGCATAGCCATGGTAGCCAAAATAACGGCCTGCCCAGCATTTAATAATGGCCTGCTCAGCATTTAATAATGGCCTGCCCACCCTAAGCATGATAGGATGTTAAGTGCATAATTAACTCAGGCACCACACCTGTGTAGAAGCACCTGCTTTCAATATACTTTGTATTTCTCATTATTTCCAGTATTTTGTCAGTTACCTGTATGTGTATTGTGTAAATCCATGAGATTATAAATGTCTGCTAAATGACCATATTGCTATAAAATTAACAATATTCATACTGAACAAAAATACAACATGTAATGTGTTGGAACCATGATTCATGAGCTGAAATAAAAGATCCCAGAAAAGTTTCATACGCACAGAAAGCTTATTTCCCTCAAATTTTGTGCTCAAATTTGTTTACATCCCTGTTAATGAGCCTTCTCTTTAGCCAAGTGAAATCCATCCATTTGACATGTGTGGAATATCAAGAATCTGAATAAACAGCATTATCATTACACAGGTGCATTTTGTGATGGGCAAAATAAAAGGCCACTCTAAAATGTGCAGTTTTGTCACATAACACAATGCCACAGATGGCTCAAGTTTTGAGGGAGTGTGCAATTGGCATGCTGACTGCCGGAATGTTCACCGGAGCTGTTGCCAGAGAATTTAATGTTCAGTTCTCTACCAATGTCATTTTAGAGAATTTGCCAGTACGTCCAACCGGCCTCACAACCGCAGACCATGTGTAACCACGCCAGCCCAGGACCTCCACATCCGGCTTCTTCACCTGCGGGATCATCTGAGACCAGCCACCCGGACAGCTGATTAAACTGAGGAGTATTTCTGTCTTTAATAAAGCCCTTTTGTGAGGAAAAACTCATTCTGACTGGCTGGACTTGGCTCCCCTCCCAGGCCCACCCACGGCTGCGCCCCTGCCCATTCATCTGAAATCCATGGATTAGGGCGTAATGAATTTATTTCAATTGACTGATTTCCTTATATAAACTGTAACTCAGTAAAATCATTGAAATTGTTGCATGTTACGTTTATATTTTTGTTCAGTGTATTATTAGGCCATCCCTTCTTCAGTCCCACCAAGATCTGTGATGTTTAAGGCCTGGAGTTTCTCCTGCTATCATAAACTCTGGGCTGTAGTTCCAGCCAAAAGCCTCCAGGTGAATGTTTGATAATGCTTACCTAACCCACCACAGTTTGAACGGCCTCATGTACAGTGTTAAATGCCTGTTAAATGGTTATCTTACTATTCAAATGATTAATTATCTGTGATCTGACATTATTCAAAGCATTATTTAACAGTAGTTTCAGTCTGATAATTCTAGTCCCCTAGATAGCCCATCCTTGCTCCAATCCCCCTCCCATCATGGAGGTCTGTGCTGTGCTGTCTGGCTCTCAACCCTGGGACTGACTGATCGGTCTGATAACGTTAAACCAAATCAGACCTCATCTCTGTGCAAACGATTAGGATCACTATTCAAACATTGACATCAGCTGCAAATATTTTATTCTCTGTTGTATTTATCCAGACAGGGCTTTTTCTAACGCCCACCAACACCAATATTGACTCCTTCCTCTTCCTGTGTCTAATCTCAAAGCGCCTTGGCTCCTCTTGAAAACCATCATGTTGACATTATTAACAGCAATTTATCATATTTTCAGAGCCCTCTCTTGTGGTGTGTCCCCTCGATCTTAACGTACACACACACACACACACACACACACACACACACACACACACACACACACACACACACACACACACACACACACACACACACACACACTCTTATGCAGTCAATGCACACGCACATTTTGTTTGGCTTGTGTAGAGTTCAACGCTTGTTAGTTCATTTCCAGTTTTGTAACTTCATTTTCTGCCTATCATTTCTTCTACAAAAAAAAGAGTCCCTCCGTTCGTGCACCCCCCAGCCCCCTTTAGCCATCAGTGATGTTTGTCTATACCCCCCACTGCCTGCTTTAACCCTAGCCCGCCCAGCAGAAGACACAATGGAGGCCATTCTCCTCACCAGTTGCCCTTCCATGTGTGTTGTTTGTGTGCCCTCTCTCTTTCTCTCTCTCTCTCTCTCGCTCTCCCTTTCTCTTTCCTTTACACTATAAACACACGCTTTGTACATAACTGCCCCCCGCAGTGCTGACCCCCCCCCCCCCAACAACCCTGACACCCAGACATATCATGTATGTGTGCTATGAATGGCTATATTGTGTGTATGTGTAATATAAGTGTTTGCAATATGTCTGTATAAGCGTTGTCCTCTGATGTGACTGAGTGATTGTGTATGTGTCTGTGTTTGTTTGAATGCATTGGGTTACTGACTGCATCTGTTTGAATGTGTTCATGTTTTTGTATGATTGCTATGACATTTATGAGTCCATGCGTGAGTAATAGCATTTATGTACGTGTGTATGTATGTTTCTGCATTTAAGTGAAGGTGTGTGTGTCTGTATGTGTGTTTGTGTTGGATAGAGGAAGAACTGTCCTTTCGTCTGGGCTCCTCTTTCTCTCCCAAACTCAGCGTGAAGTGTTGGTCAGCTTGTTCTACACAGGTTACCCCTCCCTTCCATTTGTACCCATTCTCTTCTCTCTTCTGCCATCCCCATGGAGGGAGTGGGGCAGACCAACAGGGAGCGTTTTCAGGGAGGTTGGGTCCTTCTGTATGCATCTCTTAGTTTCCATGGGAACTTTTAGTTTTTCTTTCCCTTGAATAAAAATGTGATTGTTTGATCAAGTGCACATTCCCCATTTTAGAATGTTATAACTTTGAATATTTAGATGTGCATCTCAACAACAAGCAACATTAAAATGAAAATAAACAGTGTGGGATGTAGAGATGGCTATACAACAGATAGTTACCTCAGTGCTGAACTCTTTTTTTACATCCCCATTCTAAGTAAGAATAAACCACCTTTCTCACAACTCAGTAAATATATACCTTCATCTCAATAGAAGCTGGCTTGTGATGTGTTCTCTGAGTTGTGTTTCCCTCCCTGCCTCCCTCACTCCCTCGTTGACTGGGATGCTGATGTGCTTCACGCTCTCTATACATGCAGTTTCTATTTTCCTGTCGTGGAACTGCAGTCTGAGCTCCACCTCTCAGAGAATGTGTGTGTGTTATTGTATGCCTGTGTGTGTGTGTGTGTGTGTGTGTGTGTGTGTGTGTGTGTGTGTGTGTGTGTGTGTGTGTGTGTGTGTGTGTGTGTGTGTGTGTGTGTGTGTGTGTGTGTGTGTGTGTGTGTGTGTGGGGGGGGGAGAAGCCCCCTCTCAATGGCCGGGAACGGCGTCCCTTTCCTCCAGCCCAGAGGATAAGTCTACTGTTATGCTAATGTCCATGTCCTGAGACTAATAGGGCCTTTTAAAGTAGAGCATTTTCACTCCCTGCACAGCGTCCCACTAAGAGGCTTAGGGGGAATTCTGACCCAAGTTACGTGTGCATAAATGAAACTTTATTCCCTTTTTATGCACTTTTGTCTCTACGCATATTCTGGCCTTGTACGTAAGTATGAGGAAACGCATGTGACAGCTAGCTATTCGTTTGGGTTCCATTTCATAGAAATGGAGGTGTGTCTACAGATAACCGTATTCTGACCTTGACTTAATTCCCTCATAATTACACCACCTTTACTTGTGAGGAAACCATGATAAGAACAAGCAACCTTTCAGTTCCAAGTGGAAAACATCAACTAGATTTTTTCACAATAGGAATAACCCCAATCTCCATGCACTGCAATTTATGCATTGATGAGAGCTATTGATATGACCTAGGTAAATGAGTAATCCGTTTGGATAAGGGGATTATATATTTTTGACCTGATGATAGCTGGAGACAAATGTGAAACCATTCATATTTCAGCAACCTGAAAAGCGTGTCAACATGACAGGTGTTTCAGACTCTTTTCCACAGTGAAGTATAAATATCTGTGTCATTATTGCACATTTTTATTGTAGGCCTATGGCATTATAATTTGCGGGGGTGAAATTGGAGACCCAAGCCGAGACTGTAGCCTATTGAAACCCATGAAAGTAGTGCCGAACCTACCGATTTAAAGCGCTCTAGAATGTTTTAATTATATGCCCAGACTTTCCAGGTTTAGCCACCTTCAGTGAAACCCACATACTGTACTTAATAACTGTCACTTTACACGACGACTGGACCGGTGTCATCACAGTTCCGTGATTAGCAAGGATTAGGGTAGATTGATAGGACTATTGTTCAACCTCTATTGTACACTTTTCTAACCTTCCAATATTTAATGTATTGAAAAATGGAATATGACAACTTTCAGGAGGAATCAAACCACTGTATTTTGTATTCACCAATATACAGTATTTTGTGTGTAAAGACTCTCCAACCCTGTTTATGTATGATTCATAAATACATAAATACTAAATCTACCAATTGGTGCTGTAAAGGTGACGAATATGCGTGCATTTAGATTACTTTCTTTAATTGATCTCAATTCTGAACCAGATACAAAGTATATTGAAAGCAGGTGCTTCCACACAGGTGTGGTTTCTGAGTTAATCAAGCAATTAATATCCATCATGCTAGGGTCATGTATGAAAATATTAAATCATTTCTGGATAACATTTAAGTACCTTACTATGATTGTTTTCAATCAAGCTTCTTAGCAAAGAGCAATTTGTCAAGCAATCATTTTTCTAGGACTGTCTGGAAGTGGTCTGAGTGGGGAAGGGTAAACTGAAAACTAACTGTAATTGGCAGAGCGGTTTGGAACTCTCTTTCTTATTGGTGTGTTAACAATTTTTTGGGGTGATGTCACCAGGCAGACCAAAACTCCATCCCACCAGAACAGGTTGACATGTCAGGCAGTCTTTTCAAACAGCTTCTACACAAAAAGGACATTATCATAATTTTCACAATTTCAAGTTTAAAGTTTTAATGTAACGTGCACAAGTACAGTGAAATGCCTTTCATGCTAGCTCCAAACCCAACAATGCAGTAATCAATATCAATGTAGTACTAAAAATACCAAGGTACTGTAAAGTAAAAACAGTAAATAAAAATAAGAAATAACAAAAACACAAGTTTGCTATGTACAGGATCAGTTCCAATACCATATTTACAATGTGCAGAGATACTGGGATGATGGAGGTAGATACAGTGTCTTGTACATACAATATCCCATAATGACAAAGTGAAAACATGTTTTTAGACATTTTAGCAAATGTATTGAAAATAAAACACAGAAATATCTAATTTACATAAGTATTCACACCCCCGAGTTAATACTTTGTAGAAGCACCTTTGGCAGCGATTACAGCTGTGAGACTTTCTGGGTAAGAGCTTTCCACACACGGATAGTGCAACATTTGCCTATCCTATTATTATTTTCAAAATTATTCAAGCTCTATCAAATTGGTTGTTGATCATTGCTAGACAATCATTTCAGGTCTTGCCATAGATTTTCAAGTAGATTTAGGTCAAAACTGTAACTCAGCCACTCAGGAACATTCACTATCTTCTTGGTAAGCAACTCCAGTGTAGATTTGGCCTTGAGTTTTAGGTTATTGTCCTGCTGAAAGGTGAATTAATTTCCCAGTGGAAAGCAGACAGAACCAGGTTTTTCTTTTAGGATTTTGCCTGTGATTAGCTCCATTGTGTTTCTTTCAATTATCCTGAAAAACTCCCCAGTCTTTAATGATTACAAGCATACCCATAACATGGTGCAGCCACCAATATGCTTGAAAATATGGAGAGTGGTACTCGCTAATGTGTTTTATTGGATTTGCCCCAAACATAGCACTTTGTATTCAGTACAAAAAGTTGCTTTGCCACATTCTGTGCAGTATTATCTTTAGTGCCTTGTTGCAAACAGGATGCAGGTTTTGGAATATTTGTATTCTGTACAGCCTTCCTTCTTTTCACTCTGTCATTTATGTTAGTATTGTGGAGTAATTACAATGTTGTTGATCCATCCTCAGTTTTCTCCTATTACAGCCATTAAACTGTAACTGTCTTAAAGTCACCATTGACCTCATGTTGAAATCCCTGAGCGGTTTCCTTTGTGTCCACCAACTGAGTTAGGAAGGATGCCTGTATCTTTGTAGTGACTGGGTGTATTGATGCACCATCCAAAGTGTAGTTAAAGACTTCACCATGCTCAAAGGGGTATTCAATGTCTTCTTTTTAAAATGTTTTACCCATCACCTATAGGTGGCCTTCTTTGTGAGGCATTGGATAACCTCCCTGGTCTTTGTGATTGAATCTGTGTTTGAAATTCACTGCTCGACTGCGGGACCTTACATATAATTGTATGTGTGGGGTACAGAGATGAGTCAGTCCTAAAAAAAATTATGTTAAACACCATTATTGTACACAGTGAGTCCATGCAACTTATTATCTGACTTGTTCAGTACGTTTTTACTCCTGAACTTATTTAGGCTGCAATAACAAAGGTGTTGAATACTTATTGACTCAAGACTCAAGCTTTTAATTTTTCTTAATTTGTAAGAATTTAGAAAAATATAATTCCCCTTTAACATTATGGGTATTGTGTTTAGGCCAGTGACAATTTTTTTCTCTCAATTTAATCCATTTCAAATTCAGGCTGTAACACAACAACATCTGGAAAAAGTCAAGGGGTGTGAATACTTTCTGAAGGCACTGTATGCATAGGGGAATAGATGTTGAATTGATGTCTGTGCCCAGTGGAAACTTTGTGCGCTTGATCAGGAGTTGTTTGTTTTATGTCAGTATTCTGGTATCTACCTTTGAAAGTGATTGATTCTTTGTCTTTCTCTGTACGGCATACCATAAGAGTGTGTTTTGTGAACGTGTACAATATTTTGGTTTGATCTTTTTTACATTGTACAGTAAACAAGGAGACAAGACGTTGCTCCAAGCTTTTTGGCAGGAGACAGGCTAACGTAGACCAACTGCTCTCTCTGACAGTGACACGCTGGAGATGTGTACACACACACACACGCACACACACACACGCACACACACACACACACACACACACACACACACACACACACACACACACACACACACACACACACACACACACACACACACACACACACACACACACACACACACACACACACACACACACACACACACACACACACACACACACACACACACACACACACACACACACCCTAAAGCCGTAAAAGGCAGTGCCAATGTTTTTATTTACATTAAGCGTAGAGGAGTAGCCAGATAGCTTCATGTTGTGCAACCTGTTACCTGCATAGTTGATAGAAACACGCAAACAAGCTCTCTGTAACAACTGTTACAGAGAGCAGTCTTATTCCATAACTCATGTTGGTTGTGCTGCCTTGACCTGTCATGACTAGATACTGTCCCAGCAAACATCCTGAACACCTCATGGTAATGCAGTGATGTTTCAACACACAGTCACCTGTTTTCTATATCTACTGCCAACCTGATCCCCAATCAATTGTAATCAGAGTACTCTATAGGATATAAAGATTTATAAAATGTATTTGACATATGTAAACTGTATCAATACTGAATACCTTTTTATTTGACATTAAGGAATCTATTCAGAAACCTGTAGGGTGTGGTTTATAATGAAGTCCCTTTGGCAATAGATGATGCAGTTAAATTATAAATGACTTAGATTGATTGAAATCATAAAATTATATTTACTAAAGGACAGGTCATCAAGTGAACTTTATCTCACCTACACACCTACTCATGCAAATATTCAGACATGCTTACACGCATATGCTCCAACTTGCACACACGCGCACGCACGCACGCACACACACACACGCACACACACACACACACACACACACACTGAATCATTTGGCAGTTAATGGCTTTTTCCCACAGGAGGTTGGAGTGGGATGTGGCAAGCGGGTCTGCTCATGTCTCTGTATGTGGCCTGGTTAGGGTGGCTTGGATATGGGTGGGGTGAGAGAACAAGTGTACATGTATAAGTGTATATAACTTAGGGGAATAATTATCTTGGGGTTGGCATTAGTTGTACTGATGGTGCGTGTGTGTCTGTGTAGTGCTGTGACTTGGCCCAGAGCAGTGGTGGATGAGTATACATCCCTAATCTGGCACGGTGCTGCACATGATATCTCCTAGCCTCAGGACAGACTCCACAACACATCACAGACAGGAGTAGCTTTAGAAAGTCCTAGTAAAGACATGGACATGTTCTCATAGGGAAGTCATCGTCATCTTTTTGTGTGCTAAATACTGTACATTTGCAGCTTTGTAGTAATGTACAGTGCCTTCAGAAATTATTCACACCCCTTGACTTATTCCACATTTTGATGTGTTACAGCCTGAATTTCAAATGGATTAAATTTAGATTTTATTGGTCACTAGCCTACACCCGTTACCCCGTAATGTCAAAGTAGAGTTATGTTTTTCACCTATTCGTTAGATGGGTAGAACATTTAAAAAAGCAGACATTGAATATCCCTTTCAGCATTATTGAAATTATTCATTACACTTTGGATAGTGCATTAATACAGCCAGTCAATGCAAAGATATAGGCGTCCTTCCTAACTCAGTTGCCGGAGAAGAAGAAAACCACTCAGGGATTTCACCATGAGGCCAATGGTGACTTTTTACAGAGTTTAATAATGGCTGTGATAGAAGCAAACTGAGTAGTTACTCCACAATACTAACCATATTGACAGAGTGAAAAGAAGGAAGCCTGTACAGAATAAAAATATACCAAAACATGCATCCTGTTTACAACAAGGCACTAAAGTAATACTGCAAAAAATGTCGCAGCGAACTTTGTGTCCTAAATTCAAATGATCACCTAGCTCTCACAGTCTCACTTCGGAATTAGACATTCATCTATGTTTCTCAAACGTCAAATTTTGAAGTTGTTGCGAATGTCAAATTTCAAAGTGTTTAAGGTTAAGTTTAGGCATTAACACCGAAATCTTAAGGTTAGGCATTAACTCCGAATGGTTAAGGTAAGGGTTAAGGTTTACGATAGGCTTAAAACAAAAATCTCAAAAATAACTTTCTCTTGCTGGATTCGAACTAACAAACTTTGGAATCAGAGGCAGATGCTACTTGAAGGTAACAGCGATCACTGTTGCCCCTAGTGGATGGTTTCCATGTCATCTCCCGATGTCCTCAGACATGGATGGACGTCGAATACTGACTTGTATCAGGGGTGACCTGGCTGCTATCGATAGATACAGACAGTCCGTCCATCCGTCCGGCCGTCCATCCATTCGTCTATCCATCCGTCTATCTATATTTTCTATCAGTCCATCTGTGGAAGACACCTCCAAGGTCTCTCCCTTTCATTCTCTGACAGAGGAATGCATGCCCTCCGTTCCTAAAACAGAAGGGAGCAGGGTGATGCATTCTGACAACTCTGTCAAGCACAAGAGAGACCTGCTAGCTATTCCCACTACTTCTGGGTATACGCACATATACACAGTCTACTAAAACTCTTTAGTCTCTTTCTGTCTCCCTTTTTCTCCAAAACCCACCTCTCACCAACTCTCATTCTTTCACTTTCCATTTCCTTAATATCTCCTTTCTCTGCCTCCCTCTCTCTCTCTCCCTCCCCATCTTTTGCCCCTTCTCTCTCACACGTTCTCCGTCTTTCTCCCATATCTCTCTCTCCCCACCCGTACCAACCATGCCATGGTAGTTTGGTAACAATATGAGTTCCTGGAGGCTGTAACTTTCTTAATGTGAGGTGTGTGTGAGCTCCTCCTTTTCTTATGTGACTGCTCATTGCTGCATGAACTCTGCCAGAGAGGAATCCCAGAGAAGCGCACACACAAACACAAACACACAGCAATGCACACACACACACACACACACACACACACACACACACACACACACACACACACACACACACACACACACACACACACACACACACACACACACACACACACACACACACACACACACACACACACACACACACACACACACACACACACCAATGTATGCATGCCCACACACAGACACATACAGACTCACACACCCATGCATGTACACACAAACACAGACATGCGCACACATGTACACTCATAGCTGCCAGCAGGTATTAATAATACATACTCTTATGGAAATCACTTATGATTTACAGTTTTTGATCGCTTTGGCACTACTTGGTGTGGAGAATTTTCAAAACTACCAACTGGTAACACTTGTAATGCAATGCAGCCAGTCTTACATTCAAAACCTTTCATTGTGCATTGACTTTATTTAGAGACGTCTATCAACACACAACCATTGATCCTAAATATAAGTTTACTGTGAAATGTAATGAGTACATTGGTTTAATAATTAAAAAACAACATAATGATATCTTTTCAATGTAGTTATTTTAACAACCAGTTAATCCAATAGCAAACAATGAAATTGTTCTTTGAATGTGAAATGCTGCAGTATTGTAAATTACAGTACATTACACTCTTTTGACATTAGGCAGCACATTTGCACCACCCATTAAAATTGACTGAACATCAAATGTACATAATTTCTAACCCATGTGTGATCAAATGTGTGATCATTAAAGACATCTTTCACAAGCATTGATGCAAAAAATACATTTTTTTTTATTGCTTTGGTACTATTTTCAGAAGTATGTTGTAAAATGTCACAATTCTTAGTACAAAACTCAAAACAGATCATCAAAAAGTTAGTTTTTTTCTAAACTTTAAGCAAATGTTCAATTGACTAAGTACAACACACAAAATCACACAGTATTTTTTTCACCAAATCTAATGTGTTTAATCTAGAAATACATTTCAAATAAAGTAATTGCCTTTCACAATGCAATGCTCACAATACTTTTCATATGATTCTCTTCTCATTTCTTTAAATACATTTGACCATCACTTACACTAATCAAACTGTGCTTAATGGTTAATTACTTAACTGTTTGGTAAACCTATAGCTTGTAAACTGGTTTGTCTACTATATATGTATTTTGAGAACTATAGTAATAAAATGTGTGTTTGTAAAGTATAAACATCTAAATTACATGTAAGACCATTCATAATAACCATTCATAACCATTCATAATGACTGCTCGTTATTTCTAATTGATTTCACATAGTGGTAACCACAATTGGTCACCATATAAAAAGGGGGTGTGTGAGATGCTTGCAATTTTTTTCAACATGGAGCAGGATAGACGCAAGAGAGAGGAAGAAATCAAAGAGCTCAAGAACAAAGGGCCCCATCAAAGAGGTCAAAGGGGTGGGCATGGGCCCCATCAGAGAGATCAAAGAGGTGGGCATGGGCCCCATCAAAGAGGTCAAAGAGGTGGGCATGGGCCCCATCAGAGAGGTCAAAGAGGTGGGCATGGGCCCCATCAAAGAGGTCAAAGAGGTGGGCATGGGCCCCATCAGAGAGGTCAAAGAGGTGGGCATGGGCCCCATCAAAGAGGTCAAAGAGGTGGGCATGGGCCCCATCAAAGAGGTCAAAGAGGTGGGCATGGGCCCCATCAGAGAGGTCAAAGAGGTGGGCATGGGCCCCATCAAAGAGGTCAAAGAGGTGGGCATGGGCCCCATCAAAGAGGTCAAAGAGGTGGGCATGGGCCCCATCAAAGAGGTCAAAGAGGTGGGCATGGGCCCCATCAAAGAGGTCAAAGAGGTGGGCATGGGCCCCATCAAAGAGAAGGGCATGGGCCCCATCAAAGAGGTCAAAGAGGTGGGCATGGGCCCCATCAAAGAGAAGGGCATGGGCCCCATCAAAGAGGTCAAAGAGGTGGGCATGGGCCTCCATCAAAGAGAAGGGCATGGACCCCATCAAAGAGGTCAAAGAGGTGGGCATGGGCCCCATCAAAGAGGTCAAAGAGGTGGGCATGGGCCCCATCAAAGAGGTCAAAGAGGTGGGCATGGGCCTCATCAGAGAGATAAAAAGAGTTGGGCATGGGCCCCATCAGAGAGGTCAAAGAGGTGGGCATGGGCCCCATCAAAGAGGTCAAAGAGGTGGGCATGGGCCTCCGTCAAAGAAGAAAGATGTGGGTATGGGCCCCGTCAAAGAGGTGGACATCAGAGAGAGGGAGGCAGACAGCAGGGAACTGTTGTGTCTAATGAATAATGGGCCATCGTCGTTGATCATGTGGTAATCAGACGCCTTACCATGGCAGAAACTGCCAGATTAGTTCAACCCAATCTGAAAAGATCAACTGTCAATTCCATCATGAGAACATTTCGGCAAGAAAACTGGTAAATCTGCAGGATATGCACTATGCTTTACCATTACATTTACAGTAAATTACATATTGTAATGCATGTAAATTCACAAAACATGTTACAGTATTCTTACAGTATTATCTATTGACAGTATATTCTGTTCTACCCTCAGAATTGACAGAAGAACACATGGTGGTGGCCGTGTGCTGACCAACCAGCAGGACTGGGCAGTGGTGGAAATGGTGAGGGCCAGGAATGACATACAGCTGCCTGAAATAAAGCAGGCCATTGAGGAGAACAATGATACCTTTGCCAGTGTGGCATCCATCAGCCTACCAACAATCGCCCACCTTTTGAAGAGGCACCAGGTATCTATGAAACACATTTACCTGGTGCCTTTGAGAGAAACAACAACCGGGTGAAACAACTGCGGGCCGAGTATGTTCAGGTACTGCACTACATACTGTATTACTGTTACTACTTGATGAACATGCTACTTCACAATATCATATTGGATCCACACCGTGAAAAGAATAAACCAAAATATATATATCTAGAGGGTGAAGGTGCTTGATGCTGTGACCCTTCACAAAAATATCTTTGTTGATGAATCGGGCTTCAACCTGCCCAAAACCCGTTGCCATGGGCTGAACATCATCGGCCAATGGGTGACTGTTCAAGTGCCTGGACAGCTATCTCTGAAGATGGTATGGTAGGACGTAGGCCATTACTTGGATCCTACAACGCTGCCTACCTCATTGTGTTTCTCAATGAAATTGAGCAGGCTTGTCAAGGTGACGAGGTCACTTACAGCGCATTCGGAAAGAATTCAGACCTGTTCACTTTTTCCACATTTTGTTACGTTACGGTCTAATACTAAAATTGATTAAATCAATTAAAATCCTCATCAATCTACACACAATACCCCATAATGACGAAGTGAAAATAGTTTTTTTTGTCATTTTGCAAATGTATAAAAAGATAGAAAACAGACATACCTAGCCTAGTGGTTAGAGCGTTGGACTAGTAATCGAAAGGTTGTAAGATCGAATCGCTGAGCTGACAAGGTACAAATCTGTCGTTCTGAACCCCGAACAAGGCAGTTAACCCACTGTTCCTAGGCCGTCATTGAAAATAAGAATTTGTTCCTAATTGACTTGCCAAGTTAAATAAAGGTAAAATACATTTATTACATAACTAATCAAACCCTTTGCTATGAGACTCGAAATTGAACTCAGGTGCACCCTGTTTCCGTTGATTCCCTTGAGATGTTTCTACAACTTAAGTGATAAAGTAAATTGATTGGACATGATTTGGAAAGGCACACACCTGTCAATATAAGGTTCCACAGTCGAGAGTGCATGTCAGAGCCCGGCCACACTAAGCAATCGGGGGAGAAGGGCCTTGGTCAGGGAGGTGACCAAGAACTCGATGGTCACTCTGACAGAGCTAAAGAGTTCCTCTGTGTAGATGGGAGAACCATCCAGAAGGACAACCATCTCTGCAGCACTCCACCTATCAGGCCTTTATGGTAGAGCGGCCAGACGGAAGCCACTCCTCAGGCAAAGGCAAATGACAGCCCGCTTGGAGTTTGCCAAAAGGCACGTAAAGGACCCTAAAACAATGAGAAACAAGATTCTATGGTCTGATGAAACCAAGATAGAACTCTTTGGCCTGAATGCCAAGCATCATGTTTGGAGGAAACCTGGCACCATCCCTACTGTAAAGCATGGTGGTGGCAGCATCATGCTGTGGGGATGTTTTTCTGCAGCAGGGACTGGGAGACTAGTCAGGATCGAGGGAAAGATGAACGGTGAAAAGTACAGAGAGATACTTGATGAAACCTGCTCCAGAGCGCTCAGGACCTCAGACTGTGGTGAAGGTTCACCTTCCAACAGGACAATGACCCTAAGCACACAGCCAAGACAATGCAGGAGTGGCTTCGGGACAAGTCTCTGAATATCCTTGAGTAGCCCAGCCAGAGCCCAGACTTGAACACGATCAAACATTTCTGGAGAGACCTGAAAATAGCTGTGAGGCGACACTCCCCATCCAACCTGACCGAGCTTGAGAGGATCTGCAGAGAATAATGGGAGAAACTCCCCAAATACACGTGTTCCAAGCTTGTAGCGTCACACCCAAGAAGGCTCAAGGCTGTAATCGCTGCCAAAGGTGCTTCAACAAAGTACTGATTAAAGGGTCTGAATACTTAAATGTAAATGTGATATTTCATTTTTTTTATTTTATAAATGTGCAAAAAAATTCGAAACCTCTTTTTGCTTTGTCATTATGGGGTATAGTGTGTACATAGATATGGGTAACAATGCAAAATGTGAAAAAAGTCAATTCTCTCCAAATGCATGTGTCAATGTGTCATTGTGTGGGACAATGTCAGGTTCCACCTTGCAGAGGTGGTTCAGGCATGGTTTTGGGCCCTTCCCCGATTCGTGACACTTTACCTGCCCACATACTCTCCTTTTCTCAACCCTATTGAGGATTTATTTTCAGCATGGAGGTGGAAGGTGTATGATCCCCATGAGCGTGCCACCCTCCTTTTGGCCATGGATGAGGCATGCTAAGACGTCAATGCACAACAACGTCAAGCTTGGACTCGCTATGCCAAAAGGTTTTTCCCGCTGTGCATGAACAATGAGGACATTCGCTGTGATGTGGCTGAGAATTTATGGCCTAATGCTCAAGGCAGGCTTGATGCAAATGAATGAGTGCTAAATATGATGTTTTATTTTCATTCATTTAATTTGTTTCATTTATTTCTTACATTTGATTACAGACAATACACCTATGTTACAGTTATTTCTGAAAAGTATATATATATTTTTCATAATTAATGATTGTAGAGGATGTCTTTATTGATCACACCTTTGAATACACATTGGATATTATTGAAATTCTAGATTTTTGGTACATTTTGTTGGGTAATGTAAGTGTATTGCCTAATGTGAAAACTGTGTAATTTACAGTACTGTAGCATGTTACTTTCAGAACTTCCAAGGGCGATTTGAAACACATAGCTTGCATTGTTTGCTATTGGATTAACTGGTAGTTAAAATTACTACTTTTAAAACATATCATTATGTTTTAGGGATTAAACCTCTACCGCTTCTCTCTCCCGGATCCGGGATCCTCCTCATCAAAAAAGCTGACTAGCGTAGCCTAGCCTAACGGGACAGGGATATCATATAATATAATTTCATGAAATCACAAGTCCAATACAGCAAATGAAAGATAAACATCTTGTGAATCCAGCCATCATTTCCGATTTTTAAAATGTTTTACAGCGAAAACACAATATGTATTTATATTAGCTAATCACAATAGCCAAACACACAACGGCATATTTTCACCATGTTTCCACCGCATAGGTAGCCTTCACAAAACCCACAAATAGAGATAAAATTAATCACTAACCTTGAATAACTTCATCAGATGACAGTCTTATAACATCATGTTATACAATACATTTATGTTTTGTTCGAAAATGTGCATATTTATAGCTACAAATCCTGGTTTTACATTGCAGCCACCATCACAAATAGCACCAAAGCAGCCAGAATAATTACAGAGAGCAACGTGAAATACATAAATACTCATCATAAAACATTTATGAAAAATACATGGTGTACAGCAAATGAAAGATAAACATCTTGTGAATCCAGCCAATATTTCCGATTTTTTAAGTGTTTTACAGCGAAAACACAATATATATTTCTATTAGCTCACTACAGTAGCCAAACACACAACGCAATTTACTACCCGCCAAAATAGCTTGCACAAAACCGACAAAATAGAGATTAAATTAATCACTAACCTTGAACAACTTCATCAGATGACAGTCTTATAACATCATGTTATACAATACATTTATGTTTTGTTCGAAAATGTGCATATTTAGAGCTGCAAATCGTGGTTATACATTGTGAATACGTAGCAACGATTCACCAGAATGTCCGATTTTTTAAAATAACTTTACCACAACATACAGCATGCGTTATTGTGAGACAGCGCTCACCAACACGGCGGAGAATAGGAGTCAACATATTACACAGAAATACAAAATAACATCATAAATGTTGTCTTACTTTGCTGTTCTTCCATCAGAATGTTGTGCAAGGAGTCCTAGGTCCAGAATAAATCGTTGTTTGGTTTTAGAATGTCCATTTCTTCTGTCGAATTAGCAACTTTGGCTAGCCATGTCGAGCTCACGTTTCCATCATCTCTTGACGCATGGAACGAAAAATTCCAAAATTCCCAATAAACGTTGAATAAACTGATCAAACTCGGTTGAAAAATCCTACTTTATGATGTTTTTCTCATATGTATCAAATAAAATCAGAGCCGGAGCAATTCGCCGTGTATACCGAACGCTCTTCAGAAGACAATGTCGATGTCCCCCGCACGCCGTCGAAAACAAACAAAATACCGGACCTGCCACTCCAAAAGCTCTTATTAGGCCTCAGATCAAGCTAGACACCCCATTCAACCTTCCACTGCCTGTTGACATCTAGCGGAAGGTGTATGAAGTGCATACATATCGATAAATAAAAGCCAGTTGAATAGGCAGGCCCTGAAACAGAGCCTCGTTTTCAGATTTTTCACTTCCTGTATGGAAGTTTGCTGCCAAATGAGTTCTGTTTTACTCACAGATATAATTCAAACAGTTTTAGAAACTTCAGAGTGTTCTCTATCCAAATGGTAATAATAATATGCATATTGTATGATCTAGAACAGAGTACGAGGCCGTTTAATTTGGGCACAATTTTTTCCAAAGTGAAAACAGCGCACCCCTATTGACAAGAATTAAACCAATGTTCCCATTACATTTCACAGTAAACTTATATTTTGAATCAATGTTTGTGTGGTGAGAGATGTTTACAATCCAAATGAATGCACAATGACAGGTTTTGAATAATAGACTAGCTGTGTAACAAGTGTGACCAGTTTGGAGTGTTGTACTAAGAGTTGTGAAAATGTTCCACATACTTCATTTAATTACAGATGTACTGTAATTAAATGAAACAAATTAAATTGACAAAAGAAACAATGTTTAGCAGGCACTAGTTTGCATCAAGCCTGTTTTGAACATTTGATTATAGGTTCTCATAGACATCGCAGTAAATGTCCTCATTGTTCATGCAACTGGGGAAAAACCTGTTGTCTGCTACGTAAATGGCATATATTACGGTACTACAGTACTGTATTGGCCAATGCAGTTTTAGTAAAGCAGTGTGAACCCCACCCCAGCAATTTTATTTTGGGTACATGTTTACTGTATTTACATTTGTTACATGCAGATATTTAAAAACTTACTGTGAAGTAAAGTCATAATAGTTATAATCATAATAGTACATTTAAGCAATAAGGCCATGGGGGGTGTAGAATATGGCCAATATACCACGGCTCAGGGCTGTTCTTGAGCACGATGCAACGCGGAGTGCCTGGACACAGCCCTTAGCCGTGGTATATTGGCCATATATCACAAACCCCTGAGGAGTCTTATTGCTATTGTAAACTGGTTACCAACGTAATTACAGCAGAAAAATTAAACGTTAAACGTGGTATACGGTTTGCTATACCAGAATTCAGGGCTCAAACCACCCAATTTATAATACAGTATACAGTATACATCATACTTTATCTTTTTCTTCTTTACAGACATACATTCTCATTATGAAGTTCTCAAAATCTGTACTAGACAAACCTGTTTAAAATCTCTAGGTTCATATCAAACGGTTTAGTGATTATCAGTCAGATTAGGTAATAGCGAAATGCATTTTAACAAATGAGAAGAGAATGATATCAAAAGTAACGTGAGCATTGCATTGTGAAAGGCAATGACTTTATATGACCATGTATTGCAATGTGAAACATGTTTTTCTACATGAAGCACTGATTAAGTTTGGTGAAAAAGTGACTATATGATTTTGTTTTTCAACAACTGGCTTTTTGATTATCTGTTTTGAGTTTTGTACTAAGAGTTGTGAAAATGTACCACATACTTGTAATAATTGTACCAAAGCGATTGTACAACTATCTACTTATTTATTTTGAATGCATAGTTTACACTTTTCTTGCCTTTACCTGAAACTGTGAACTGATCCTATTTGGTCTGGACCTGTCTACTTGGGAGTGACAGCACATCGTATTATCGGACAAACAAGGGTTGCTTTTAGTTTGCTATCAGTATTTGGAGAGGAACACTATGAATAACTAAAACTAACTAACTAACACTATGAAAAACTAAAACTAACTAACTAACACTATGAAGTTGGAAACAGGGATGCCAGAAATACAAACACAAAGCAAGTGAACTCTTCCAACTTTGTATTGTGTTCTATACACAGTGCTGAGTGCTCTCCACTCTAAAGTATGGGTAGTCTTGGGGCGATGCTAGTGTAAAGTGAATACAGTATGGGAGAAAGGAACATCCTCCAGCCTGCTCTTCTCTCCTCCGTGCCCAATAAAACACAACCAGTCAGTGATTTACAGATCCATTCTAGTGGCCTGTGTCATCGCCTGTCTCATCAGCAGCATGACACTGGAGAAATACTCATATATCAAACTCTATCACTATATCACTGCTCCTTTCCTGTGTTTGATGATTGCATGATGAAAGATCATTACTCTGAAGACGTTATGACTTAATTCCTCTCACTGTAAGGCAGAAGCCTGGTCACTGATCTGTGTGATTTATCCAACTGAGTATTATTGTCTCTCTCTTCTCCCTCCTCCCTCCTCTTCTCTCAGGATTAGTGCTGTCAGGAGAAGCTTCTGCCCTGTATTTATTACCCCGCCTGTGGGTGTGAGGAGGGAAGGAGGGGAGCGTCCGTGACCCCCAGCCAGGCCCTGGTCCTGTTTGTCTTCGCTACATTCCTCCTGCTGCAGTGAGATGGTACTAACTCACTGCCTGTGTTCCCAGAGACAGACTATCTCACATAGAAAAAATACGATAGTATGTTATGGTAAAAATACTTTACTTTACTGTAGTATTCTTTACTGTAGTATTTACTATATTATTTACTGTAGTATACTGCAGCATCTACAGTTAACTATGTATAAATGCTGTAGTAAAATAACTTTAGTATATACTATAGTATTTACTGTAGTGTTTTTGCAGACTGTGTAGACCATTATGTAGTATTTACCCTAATGTTACTGACATTACTGTAGTATATTTGTTTTATTATCTTTGACATAGAAGGGGAGGCTTTCTCCTTCAGGAAACTTACTGGAGAAATACTAAAAGAGCAAATGCTTGCTAGCCTAACTTCCTTGCATGAACCAGCTAAGTTAGTTAGCTAGTTAAAGTGTGCTTACTAGGCTGCATCTAGGCTACATATTGAACTTCAATCATCTCAGGCCAGTGGCACAATATAGGAATTCATGGTTAGATCAGAATCGCCGTCATAATCATTGGCTTGTACAAAGAATTCATCTCCATCCATGGCTTAGGAAAGGGCTGATTTAGCAAGCTAGCTTGCTACTGCAGGACATCAACACAAGTAGACCAGTAACAAACATGTCTGTCTGACAATGATGATGTTTTGCTTAGGATGTGATTTCATTGGAATGAAGCCATATCCAAACTGGCCTCCCTTGGAGGGCGTTTTTCTGCGCCAGGACATCCCACAGTGGAGCTCAAGGGAGGCCAAATGCTTGCTGGCATCAATCAATCAAATGCTACAGCGGAAAAATGTCACACTCTTTTGTTCCAGATAGCATCAGATACATGGTCTATACATACTGAGACAGAGGGGCGCTGTTTCCCTCGCTTGGATGAATTCACCGGTGAGATTCAGCCACTTGCAAATTCATAGAACATTTTTAAAACAGAGAGATGAAAGATACATTATTTATATTTTTTTATTGGTCATATATATGGGGAAGCCTGCTTTCCTTGGGATCCATGAATACATGCCACTGATCAAAATAAAGGTATCTTTCTTCTCTTTCTTGTGATGTAGTTCTAGGTGTTGAGATGATGCGTTAAATGCCCGATGGAGTTTTAGTGTTCTTATAGATGAAATGGAAAGACAATATATTCCACTAGGCCATTTCATCCATTACCAGGGTATGTTTGACAGGAAATCATGACAAACATTTCTGCGATCGAAACGTTAACGGGGAAAAGCGACAGTCACAAGCAAGAGTACAGTATAAAAAAGTCATAGGAGTAAAATTGAAGCAATAAATCCAGCAAGATTTAAGTGACAAGGGGATTTTGCACCCCTCAAACACAGGAAATAGATGACTGAAAAAGACAGATCCTGAGGTGGGCGTGGCACGCGTGTTGCTACTATTGTTAAAACTACTCAGTGTTTATGACTAATATGGCTCATTGCAATGAAGCACATGAACATGGTTAATCTGGGGTGGAGGTTGCTGTTTCTCTGTGAAGTCTCAGGACTGTAATATGCTGTGACTGACAGCTCACCTGAGGGCTAGAGGACCAGGTATGCACCCCTCGCTCCCTCCCTCCCTCTCCCTCTCTCCACTTGCCCTTACGAAAAAATACACAAATACAGTGCATTCAGAAAGTATTCAGACACCTTGACTTCTTCCACATTTTGTAAAGTTACAGCCTTATTCTAAAATTGATTGAATACAAAATGTTCCTTATCAATCAACACACAATACCCCATAATGACAAAGTGAAAACAGTTTTGTAGACATTTTTGCAAATATATGAAAAATAGAAAACAGAAATACCTTTTTTACATAAGTATTCAGACCCTTTGCTATGAGACTCGAAATTGAGCTCACGTGCATCCTGTTTCCATTGATCATCCATGATATGTTTCTACAACTTGATTGGCCCAGACCGAGCCCGGACTTGAACCCGATCGAACATCTCTGGATATACCTTAAAATAGCTGTGCAGCGACGCTCCCCATCCAACCTGACAGAGCTTGAGAGGATCTGCAGAGAAGAATGGGAGAACCTCCCCAGATACAGGTGTGCCAAGCTTGTAGCGTCATACCCAAGAAGACTCAAGGCTGTAATTTCTGCCAAACGTGCTTCAACAAAGTACTGAGTAAAGGGTCTGAATACTTACAGTACAAGTCAAAAGTTTGTACACATCTACTCATTGAAGTGTTTTACCAAATAGGGCTTTCCTCTGTACACAACCGCTACCTTGTCGCAACACAACTTATTGGCTCAAAAATTCCACAAATTTACTTTTAACAAGGCACACCTGTTAATTGAAATGCATTCCAGATTACTACCTCATGAAGCTGGTTGAGAGAATGCCAAGAGTGTGCAAAGCTGTCATCAAGGCAAAGGGTGGCTATTTGAAGAAAAATATTTTTATTTGTTTAACACTTTTTTGGTTACTACATGATTCCATATGTGTTATTTCATGGTTTTGATGTCTTCACTATTATTCTACAATGTAGAAAATAGTAAAAATAAAGAAAAACCTTTGAATGAGTAGGTGTGTACAAACATTAGAGAAAACTGAAATATAACAAACCGTTTGACATAGAAACACTTGATTTTCGGGGTAAAAAAATAACAGTATATTCATATTAATAACCTTCCACCCTTGAGGACACTAGAGGGTTATTTGGTCATTTGACTGCAGAAAAGTGCTACATTACTGTTTAATGCACAATAACCGCTTCACAGTGCAGCTCATTACTGACACGTTCTCTTGTAACTTTTGCAGGACAAACAGCATCAAAAGAAGTGCTCTACTTGCATCGGCATAACAATCAAACATTTAAACTGCTACAAAACTTTTGCTGACGGTTGGCACAAATACACATACAATATATATTTGTTCACGCATCCAAATATGCTAATGAGCCCCACCAGTACATTGACCCCACCTATCAAAAGGCAGTGATGATTGTTAGTGATGGGAGACTGAGGCTTTCTGAAGGCTTCGGTGCTTTCACAAATTGTGCAAAAAATTGTTAATTACTCAAGAGCTTCATTATCTGTTCACAATGCACATTAGTGACATCTGCTGGTCAGCAATAATAGCAGAATATCCAATATTCTTTTTCCTGTATTGTTATCATAAAACACTTTTTTCAAAAAAAACTTGTTAGCTTTAGTAGCCTATAATCAGAACACCAGGTTCGCATTTTATATCATGCTTAATCCTAACTATATTTGTATGTACGGTGCCTAGTAGACGTCCTGTGTTAAAGCAGCTTGGAATCAAATAAAGCACCAGAGCGACGGCGAAATCAGTGGGATCTCGCGTTTTGCAACACATGGTTTGAAAAAGCACATACTTCTGATAAAGTACCTTATATTCAAAGCATTGGGTAGAAAAATGTCCCATTATACCCACAAGGTACCAAACTGTACCATGTGAGTTCATATGTGTACCTTTGAAGTGTACCTTTGACCTTTTTGTACCCCAGGTAACAACACTGTAGTGTACCCTAACCATACCCTTATTTTTGGAGAGTATGTTAATTTAGAGTAGGTTCCAAGCAATTAGTATGAACTTTGTAGCACTGCAGAAACATCAATGCACTCCCAACCAAGAGGTTGCACATTCAAATCCTCAAATAAGTAATGTATACTCTATGTTAGGTGTAACTGACCACTGCTAGTTTTACTAGCATTCTTGCCAAAAGGTCTGTGGCCATATCTTTTTCACGCTCACAGATCTGGTGGTGTAGCTGGACTCTATCAAGACATTTCAGATTGTTAACGGCCAATAGGTTATGTTCAAGTCCAATTGAAGGCTGAGTCACAGTACAAGATTTTGCAGTAATTGAAATCAGAATACAGCAGCTTACTATCATTTTATAGAAATAACACCTTCAAGCTATATATATTTACTTAATGTTTACTGCAACTTTAGGCAGAGTGCAGAAATGTATTCTTGACAATCTCCATTATGTCTACAGACCTGTTGGTGCAGCATGAACTTTAGGTAGCTAGCAGCCAAGAGATTGTGAGGTTGACTCCCAAGTAATCAGCATACTGTTCATTAACACCTGACTAGTTGTAGATTTACCGTATTTTCACTGCAACTAGACAAAAACCTCCAGAGGACAATGACACAGCATTCTAAAAACGTCATTGGGGACATCCCTGGAACAAACCAGGAAATAGACCAAATCTGCAGGGGACCATGACTGTTTAAATTGAAATAATGTAAATCATACATTTCAAAATATGATTATATTTTTATTATATTATTTCTTTTTCTTCTAAATTATATTTGACACCTGGACTTTCACGTGTTCAAATGTTGTCACATGTGTAGTGTCATAGTATCACATGTTGATATTGTGCATCCCCATGTTGTCACATTTATTTCACATAAATGTCACATTAGATCATGTTCTCACAGGGGCTCACATGTTGTCACGTGTAGTTTTATGTTATCACATGTTGCTTCACATGTTCTCACATGTTCTCACATTAACTTCACATTAAATCCGGTGAAATCCATGTGGTTTTTCCATAAGGGTGAGTTAACATCTGATAGGTGCTGACAGTCATAGCCCAGCAAAGACTCCTCTGGTTATCTGTGTGAGTTTGCAAAGAAAGAGTGAGAAAGGAAAAGACAGGGAGAGAGAGAGAGAGGGAGAGAGAGATTGAAGAAAGAAGAGGTGAAGGGAGAAAGGGAGGAAGAGATAGAGAAAGAGGCAGAGAGGGACAGGGCAAGAGATCTGTCGATGAAGAGGACATAGATTGTGCCCTATCAGATGTGGTTTCATTGTGTGCTGTTGTTCAGTCCCATTCTACCATGTTTGTGTGCTGTTGTTCAGTCCCATTCTACCATGTTTGTGTGCTGTCGTTCAGTCCCATTCTATCATGTTTGTGTGCTGTCGTTCAGTCCCATTCTATCATGTTTGTGTGCTGTCGTTCAGTCCCATTCTATCATGTTTGTGTGCTGTGTGAGAATAGCTGTGGGCTGGTAATGACATCAATTACAAGACATCATGGCTGATATGTGCTAAAGCACCGTGACTGACAGAGAGAGTTCAAAAGTACATCTCAAAGACCTGCATGTCTCCCCGAAACATCCACGTGTGAGTGTGTGTACGTGTGTGTGTTGAATCACTGTGTGTGTGTGTGTGTGTGTGTGTGTGTGTGTGTGTGTGTGTGTGTGTGTGTGTGTGTGTGTGTGTGTGTGTGTGTGTGTGTGTGTGTGTGTGTGTGTGTGTGTGTGTGTGTGTGTGTGTGTGTGTGTGTGTGTGTGTGTGTGAGAGAGTACAGTAGATCACTGATAGCTCCTGTGCCAGTTTCTGGGCGGTATGATTGCTGACAGACGAACGTCTCCAATTGTGTTTATATTAGACACACACACAGTACAGTGACGGTTAACTGTTCTCTGACTACCTCTGTGGTTACACACACAGTCTGCAGGCGCTGTAAGGATGGGCACTGAGGGATGACGTGGGCAAGAGGGAGAGACAAAAAGAGTGCAGGGTGAGAGAAGAAGGGAAGAGAGAAGAAATATGAGGGATGAGACAGAGATTGAGATCTTCAGAACAGCACTTGAATCAAAACTCTGCTGTGGCCATTCACCCTGCCCCTGGGCCTTGTCCCCTCCTTTCAAAGGTGAAACAAGCACAAGGTGACTGCAGTCTGACGTCTGACAATGCTGTGAGGACAGTCTCCTCCTCTGACATAATCCCCTCTCCTACCCCTGTATTTGGATAATTCATAATGGGAGCACATCTATAGTGTAGTTAGTCAAGGGTGTATGTGAGGTGCTCTAGATAGTGGGCTGAACCAACGTGCATGTATTTTATGGTCATTGGGGATCCTAGGTTAACCTTTTCCACTATGTGGAACGTTGGACTGAAGGGAGTTGTAGTTTTCATTAAGCAAATATTCAACCTAGTTCAGGGTAGGAACATGGTAATTAACTCCTATGACCATAATCAAATGTGCCTGTTCTTTACAGCTCGAACAGAGACGGATACACTTTCACACCTGCTACTTTAGGTTAGATCAGGAGTCTCCAACCTTTTCTAGCATGAGAGCTACTTTAAAAATAATGAAACGTCGCAAGCTAAACTAAGTAATATACACAACTGAAATATTTTTTCAACTAATGTGGATCTGACAGAGACAATGGAATATTTTCAATGTTTTGGCAATTGAATGTTCACTATTTTTGGCTTTGGAATTTCCATAAAAAATACTTTTGTCATTATTTAATTATACATTTAATGTTAAAAGAAAATAATAAAAACCGAAATCGAAAACCTGTCACACCATGATCTGTTTCACCTGTCGTGTGCTTGTCTCCACCCCTCACCAGGTGTCTCCCATTTTCCACATTATCCCCTGTGTATTTATACCTGCATTTTCTGTTTGTCTGTTGCCAGTGCGTCTTGTTTTGTCAGGTCTTACCAGCGTCTTTAGCCGTTTCTCTAGTTCTTGTATTGTAGTCTTCCAGGTTCCGACCTTTCTGCCTGTCCTGAGTCTACCTGCCGTTTTGTCCCTGATTGACTGTGCCTTGGATTATGAACCTCTGCCTGCCCCCAACCTGCCCTTTTCCTGCCCCTTTGTTTATAATAAATATTCTGAGAACCAAACTTTCCACCTCCTGTGTCTGTATCTGGGTAATTTCCTGAGTTGTGATAGTACGAACTGGCCATAACTGACCCAGCAGACATCGACCAGCTCCGCAACTCTGTCTCCTTCCAAGGAGCCCTCGTTGGAAGACACGAGGAGTTACTTCAAAACCTTATGGAAGGACTCCAGACCTTGGCGGGACGCCATGACCACACTTTCACTCCATTGCTGGAGCAATTCTGCGGATTATCTACTAGGCAGCAAGCCACAACTGTAACCCCCCAGACTCTCAGTAACCCCGCTACCAGCGGCGCTTCTCCCCAGCCGACCCCGGCTTCCCGAGAACCCCGGGAAGATCCAGGAACCTGCCATATCCTGAGTCGTGACAAAACCGGGATTATTTTTTAATAGTTGAAACGAAATTGAAACGGAAACTGTGTGGTATACCCTCCAAATTGCGTTATGGTTTGTTGAAAACACTTACATTTTGTCAAGGTATAGAGGAGATGAGTGAACGAGATGCTCCTGGACAAGGCAGAGACCAACAGTGGATCCATCAATTCAGGCTACAAGTGTAGGCCTAATGACGATCGCAGAATATCATTACAGTACACGTAAGTGTTTTGTAACAGATGTCTCTTTCCAGTCGTGAAATTGCGGGTGCACAGTGCACTGTTGAGGTTTGGACGCTGACATAATTTTGTGAGTGGACGAATGTGCACGGGTAGCCTACAGAAGTACCTTTATTAAGTGATTGTTTGACAATCAGATGAAAACATCATGACTGGTTGTGTTTATGCCACATTAAAAGGCATAGGCGGCCTGTCCATAAGGCTAGAGGAAGCTAAGCTTTCCCTAAAGTAAATTTTATTAAATTGCCACAATTATATAGACTAATTAGCTAATCCATGTCTATAAAGAAATACATTAAATCATTCAAAATAGGCTACTACACCAGAAAGCAGGATTTGGCCACAGATGATCATTAGCTTCTTCTCAACAAAAAAAACCTGTGGATTGTTTAACAACTGATAGCCTACAGTCGGAAAGGCCCGCAATTTAGGCAGCGCGCTCTGCAAATACCAATACCAAATAACGGTAGCTAACATTATCATTGGGTCAGTGTACATATTCCCTGTCATTATCATTGGGTCAGTGTACATATTCACTGTCATTATCATTGGGTCAGTGTACATATTCACTGTCATTATCATTGGGTCAGTGTACATATTCACTGTCATTATCATTGGGTCAGTGTACATATTCACTGTCATTATCATTGGGTCAGTGTACATATTCCCTGTCATTATCATTGGGTAAGTGTACAAATTCCCTGTCATTATCATTGGGTAAGTGTACATATTCCCTGTCATTATCATTGGGTAAGTGTACATATTCCCTGTCATTATCATTGGGTCAGTGTTTATATTCCCTGTCATTATCATTGGGTCAGTGTACATATTCCCTGTCATTATCATTGGGTCAGTGTACATATTCACTGTCATTATCATTGGGTAAGTGTACATATTCCCTGTCATTGTCATTGGGTCAGTGTACATATTCCCTGTCATTATCATTGGGTCAGTGTACATATTCACTGTCATTATCATTGTGTCAGTGTACATATTCACTGTCATTATCATTGGGTCAGTGTACATATTCACTGTCATTATCATTGGGTCAGTGTACATATTCACTGTCATTATCATTGGGTCAGTGTACATATTCACTGTCATTATCATTGGGTAAGTGTACATATTCACTGTCATTATCATTGGGTAAGTGTACATATTCACTGTCATTATCATTGGGTCAGTGTACATATTCACTGTCATTATCATTGGGTCAGTGTACATATTCCCTGTCATTATCATTGGGTCAGTGTACATATTCACTGTCATTATCATTGTGTCAGTGTACATATTCACTGTCATTATCATTGGGTAAGTGTACATATTCCCTGTCATTATCATTGGGTAAGTGTACATATTCCCTGTCATTATCATTGGGTCAGTGTTTATATTCCCTGTCATTATCATTGGGTCAGTGTACATATTCCCTGTCATTATCATTGGGTAAGTGTACATATTCACTGTCATTATCATTGGGTAAGTGTACATATTCCCTGTCATTGTCATTGGGTCAGTGTACATATTCCCTGTCATTATCATTGGGTCAGTGTACATATTCACTGTCATTATCATTGTGTCAGTGTACATATTCACTGTCATTATCATTGGGTCAGTGTACATATTCACTGTCATTATCATTGGGTCAGTGTACATATTCACTGTCATTATCATTGGGTCAGTGTACATATTCACTGTCATTATCATTGGGTCAGTGTACATATGCACTGTCATTATCATTGGGTCAGTGTACATATTCACTGTCATTATCATTGGGTCAGTGTACATATTCACTGTCATTATCATTGGGTCAGTGTACATATGCACTGTCATTATCATTGGGTCAGTGTACATATTCCCTGTCATTATCATTGGGTCAGTGTACATATTCACTGTCATTATCATTGGGTAAGTGTACATATTCACTGTCATTATCATTGGGTAAGTGTACATATTCACTGTCATTATCATTGGGTCAGTGTACATATTCCCTGTCATTATCATTGGGTCAGTGTACATATTCACTGTCATTATCATTGTGTCAGTGTACATATTCACTGTCATTATCATTGGGTAAGTGTACATATTCCCTGTCATTATCATTGGGTAAGTGTACATATTCCCTGTCATTATCATTGGGTCAGTGTTTATATTCCCTGTCATTATCATTGGGTCAGTGTACATATTCCCTGTCATTATCATTGGGTCAGTGTACATATTCGCTGTCATTATCATTGGGTAAGTGTACATATTCCCTGTCATTGTCATTGGGTCAGTGTACATATTCCCTGTCATTATCATTGGGTCAGTGTACATATTCACTGTCATTATCATTGTGTCAGTGTACATATTCACTGTCATTATCATTGGGTCAGTGTACATATTCACTGTCATTATCATTGGGTCAGTGTACATATTCACTGTCATTATCATTGGGTCAGTGTACATATTCACTGTCATTATCATTGGGTCAGTGTACATATGCACTGTCATTATCATTGGGTCAGTGTACATATTCCCTGTCATTATCATTGGGTCAGTGTACATATTCACTGTCATTATCATTGGGTAAGTGTACATATTCACTGTCATTATCATTGGGTAAGTGTACATATTCACTGTCATTATCATTGGGTCAGTGTACATATTCACTGTCATTATCATTGGGTCAGTGTACATATTCCCTGTCATTATCATTGGGTCAGTGTACATATTCACTGTCATTATCATTGTGTCAGTGTACATATTCACTGTCATTATCATTGGGTCAGTGTACATATTCACTGTCATTATCATTGGGTAAGTGTACATATTCACTGTCATTATCATTGGGTCAGTGTACATATTCACTGTCATTATCATTGGGTCAGTGTACATATGCACTGTCATTATCATTGGGTCAGTGTACATATTCACTGTCATTATCATTGGGTAAGTGTACATATTCACTGTCATTATCATTGGGTCAGTGTACATATTCACTGTCATTATCATTGGGTAAGTGTACATATTCACTGTCATTATCATTGGGTAAGTGTACATATTCACTGTCATTATCATTGGGTCAGTGTACATATTCATTGTCATTATCATTGGGTAAGTGTACATATTCACTGTCATTTGGTCAGTGCCACTTTTGTTTGTTTTTGGACAATAATATCCTTCCTCCAGATGGACGTCATGTTGTATTTGTGCCTCCCATTTTAGTAAGTGGATTATATGAATCAGACACTTTCGTTTTTATGGATCTGTTTGTCAGTGTCAGCAGAGTAGGCTAGCCTGTCATTTTTGTAGTATAGAAGAAAAAAAATTGTGCGTGCACTTGGGGGTCCCGTACCGGTAAGAAATTAAATCTACTTTCACCACAGCTTTTACAATAATCGTATTGTGCCAGCCGTGTTCCTATTGGTCAGTCACTGGGATCGGCTTGTAAACCAGCCGCACTACACGATAAAGGCTCAACATTTCTGACACTGCCAGACCTTTGTTGGACCCTACGACATAGTGGTACATAATCGGCAGACCTAGAACATGTCACACTGAACGTGATGTAAAAAAATACAGTGGGGAGAACAAGTATTTGATACACTGCCGATTTTGCAGGTTTTCCTACTTACAAAGCATGTAGAGGTCTGTAATTTTTATCATAGGTACACTTCAACTGTAAGAGACGGAATCTAAAACAAAAATCCAGAAAATCACATTGTATGATTTTTAAGTAATTAATTAGCATTTTATTGCATGACATAAGTATTTGATCACCTACCAACCAGTAAGAATTCCGGCTCTCACAGACCTGTTAGTTTTTCTTTAAGAAGCCCTCCTGTTCTTCACTCATTACCTGTATTAACTGCACCTGTTTGAACTCGTTACCTGTATAAAAGACACCTGTCCACACACTCAATCAAACAGACTCCAACCTCTCCACAATGGCCAAGACCAGAGAGCTGTGTAAGGACATCAGGGATAAAATTGTAGACCTGCACAAGGCTGGGATGGGCTACAGGACAATAGGCAAGCAGCTTGGTGAGAAGGCAACAACTGTTGGCGCAATTATTAGAAAATGGAAGAAGTTCAAGATGACGGTCAATCACCCTCGGTCTGGGGCTCCATGCAAGATCTCACCTCGTGGGGCATCAATGATCATGAGGAAGGTGAGGGATCAGCCCAGAACTACACGGCAGGACCTGGTCAATAACCTGAAGAGAGCTGGGACCACAGTCTCAAAGAAAACCATTAGTAACACACCATGCCGTCATGGATTAAAATCCTGCAGCGCACGCAAGATCCCCCTGCTCAAGCCAGCGCATGTCCAGGCCCGTCTGAAGTTTGCCAATGACCATCTGGATGATCCAGAGGAGGAATGGGAGAAGGTCATGTGGTCTGATGAGACAAAAATAGAGCTTTTTGGTCTAAACTCCACCCGCCGTGTTTGGAGGAAGAAGAAGGATGAGTACAACCCCAAGAACAGCATCCCAACCGTGAAGCATGGAGGTGGAAACATCATTCTTTGGGGATGCTTTTCTGCAAAGGGGACAGGACGACTGCACCGTATTGAGGGGAGGATGGATGGGGCCATGTATCGCGAGATCTTGGCCAACAACCTCCTTCCCTCAGTAAGAGCATTGAAGATGGGTCGTGGCTGGTTCTTCCAGCATGACAACGACCCAAAACACACAGCCAGGGCAACTAAGGAGTGGCTCCGTAAGAAGCATCTCAAGGTCCTGGAGTGGCCTAGCCAGTCTCCAGACCTGAACCCAATAGAAAATCTTTGGAGGGAGCTGAAAGTCCGTATTGCCCAGCGACAGCCCCGAAACCTGAAGGATCTGGAGAAGGTCTGTATGGAGGAGTGGGCCAAAATCCCTGCTGCAGTGTGTGCAAACCTGGTCAAGAACTACAGGAAACGTATGATCTCTGTAATTGCACACAAAGGTTTCTGTACCAAATATTAAGTTCTGCTTTTCTGATGTATCAAATACTTATGTCATGCAATAAAATGCAAATTATTTACTTAAAAATCATACAATGTGATTTTCTGGATTTTTGTTTTAGATTCCGTCTCTCACAGTTGAAGTGTACCTATGATAACAATTACAGACCTCTACATGCTTTGTAAGTAGGAAAACTTGCAAAATCGGCAGTGTATCAAATACTTGTTCTCCCCACTGTACACTATCATTCAAAAGTTTGGGGTCACTTAGAAATGTCCTTGTTTTTGAAAGAAAAATTAATTTTTGTCCATTAAAATAACATCAAATTGATCAGAAATACAGTGTAGACATTGTTAATGTTGTAAATGACTATTGTATTTTTAATGTAATATCTACATAGGTGTACAGAGGCCCATTATCAGCAACCATCAATCTTGTTTTCCAATGGCACGTTGTGTTAGCTGATACAAGTTTATAATTTTAAAAGGCTAATTGATGATTAGAAAACCCTTTTGCAATTATGTTTCTTTTTTATCCTGAAAAACTCCCCAGTACATAACGATTAAAAGCATACTCATAACATGATGCAGCCACGACTATGCTTGAAAATATGGAGAGTTGTACTCAGTAAAGGGTTGTATTGGATTTGCCCCAAACATAACACTTTGTATTTAGGACAAAAGGTTAAAATTGCTTTGCTGCATTTTTTGCAGTATTAGTTTAGTACCTTGTTGCAAACAGGACGCATGTTTTGAAATATTTTTTATTCTGTACAGGCTTCTTTATTTTCACTTTGTCATTTATGTTAGTATTGTGGAGTAACTACAACGTTGTTGATCCATCCTCAGTTGTCTCCTATCACAGTCATTAAACTCAGTAACTGTTTAATGTCACCATTGGCCTCATGGTGAAATCCCTAAGTGGTTTCCTTCCTCTCTGACAACTGACATAGGAAGGACGCCTGTATCGTTGTAGTGACTGGGTATATTGATACACCATCCAAAGTGTAGATAATAACTTTACCATGCTCAAAGTGATATTCAATGTCAGATTTTTTTTATTTGACCCATTTACCAATAGATGCCCTTCTTTGCGAGGCATTGGAAAACTTCCCTGGTCTTTGTGGTTGAATCTGTATATGAAATTCACAGCTTGACTGAGGGACCTTACATATAATTGTATCATGTTAAACATATTATTTCACATAGAGTGAGTCCAAGAAACTAATTATGTGACTTGTTAAGCACATTTTTACTCCTGAACATTTTTAGGCTTGCCAAAACAAAGGGGTTGAGTAGTTATTGACCCCAGACATTGCAGCTTTTCATTTTTAATTAATTTGTAAAACTTTTGAGGAACATAATTCCACTTTAACATTATGGGATATTTTGTGTAGCCCAGTGACACAAAATGTCAATTTAAACAATTTTAAATTCAGGCTGTAACACAACAAAATGTGGAAAAAGTCAATGGGTGTGAATACTTTCTGAAGGCACTGTATCATATCTTTACAGTACCTGTGCTATCTCATCAGGGCATAAGCAAACACATGGTGGAATCTCTGCCGCCATGAAGATAGCTGGAGCTCACCACTAACTCTTTACGATACTATGGCTGAACTTTAGTTAAAGTTTGAAATATTGAGAAGTGGCATTCAGTGGACAGCGGGGCCATGGTGCAAACATGAGGCAGTGCTGATATTGTGTTGCCAAAACAGAATTCCTTATGACTGAAGACTAAAGGTGAGAGCTGAATTGGAAATGTGTCTATTGTATTTCTGAAAATAACAACTTAAAAATCCCAACCACAATGTGTTTTACAATCTTGCTTGTAATGCGACTTTTAAAGGCAATGTTACCGTGTTTGAGGAGATCGCTCATTTTGGCTCAATTAGAAATTGCCTTTAAATGTCAAGCCAGCCATAGTGCAGTTTCAGACTGAATCCTTTACCACTGTTTTTAAACCTCTATTTTCACACAGTAACATCCTCTAAGTCTAAGTTAAAGCCGCTGTACTGTGGGTATCCCAATGCTCCATCCACAGTGGCTAACCTCTCGCCACACACTGTAGAGTTGTCTCTAGTTGTGTAGTACCATAGAGCAGCTTGGTTTTCCCCAAGCCTAGACTTTGAAGTCAGTCCAACTTCCGTTGGGTTCTCCTATGAATAACACAGCTACTGTACTCCTTGGCGGGAAGAGTTGTCAGGAAGGGAAGAGGACTACTCAGCCATACCCGGTGTACGACCAGAGAACGGGATACATTTTTTAAAACAGAACAATCAAAATGTAGTACAAATGTAAAAGTTTCCTCCTATTTTGTGCTGAACGTGTTCCTATTGGAATGTCAGGAAAGTGATACACATACACACACACACACACACACACACACACCTCCCCCTTTGTGTTTTTTTGATGGTGCTGATGTGAAATAGTAGACAGATGGGGCTGGCAGTGACTCAACAGGCTGTTCGTCCTCAGCGTCTGTTCTTCTCTGCTATACTTTCTCTCCACTCGATCCCCTCTTTCTCTCTCTCCACTCTTTTTCCCTTCTCTCCCCTCTCCCCCTCCACCCCTCACCCCTCTCTCTATCGCCTTGCGGCCCCATGCCTGGACCTGTCTTCATTAAATGTCAATTATATGCCACAGAACACACAGACCATGGATGAGACACAAATGATTTTCTGACCCCAAAAGGTCACCATGCTTATGGCCGTTCAGCTCTCACGGAATAGCAGAATTCTGAGGCTAGGTACGGGGATTCCCCCTGACCAGGGGTTGGATCGAAAGGTTTGGTAACACAGAGAAACAGATCCTTCTATCACATCCCTGATGGATAATGATATTTTGCTGTATGTACACATGCAATGTTATCACATGTACTGTTTGTCCATCAACAGCACGCCAGTGAAGCACACATCTCCCCAGTGCACCCTGTGTATTCTTTGGGTAGCAATATGATTTCTGTGCCCTATCCTCTGATACTTATGCATGTTAATGTGGATGAGGGTTTGCATGTATGGATGTCCTGGTATGAGTTTGTATGTGTATGAGGGGCCCCGCATTTGATCATGCATGTTGTGTATGTGTGTGTGTGCGTGCCTCAGTGAGTTAGTGTGTTTCTGTGTGAATATTTTGGTCACACATCTGTTCTGTCCCCTGCTCGGTGCCTGGCCTCTATACGTGGGGCCCGGGTCTCCTACCTTGGCGTGGACAGGCCAGATGGTGCATTTTGGCTGGGGGCAGGCCACATGTTGTGTCTTTCCATTCAACTCTGCATGGCTGCAGCATCCACAGGCTTCAACACTAAATACAACTATGAAAGCACCCAGGGTGCAGAGAAACATAGAGAGGACAGGAGTGGCGGAGGGAGGGAGAGAGAGAGAGAGAGAGAGAGAGGGAGGGAGGGAGGGAGGGAGGGGAGGGAGGGAGGGAGGGAGGGAGGGAGGGAGGGAGGGAGGGAGGGAGGGAGGGAGGGAGGGAGGGAGGGAGGGAGGGAGAAGAGGGGAAAGAAGGGAGTTTGTGAGGGAACAGGGGCTTGCGGAATGTCAATTCCCATTTTCCTCTCTCTTTCTCCACCTTCTCCTGCCTGTTAGGTCATTCTCCTCTCTCCTTCACCTCCATCTCGCTCCTCTCTCTCCCCTCCCTCCCCTCCTTCTACACGTCGGTCTCCCCTATCCCCCCCCCTAGACTCCCTCCCATCCTTCCTTCAGAATGGATGTAAAAGTTATTTTACAATAAGAGACGAGAGAACTTTCAATGTATATTGCACCAGATAATGCTAAACGATAACTTCTGTCATGATAAAGTTTTGAATCCTTCAGAGAAACTTGAGAGTGAGTGAGAAAGTGAGTGTGAGTGAGAAAGTGAGTGAGAGAGAGACAATAAGAGCCAGACAGTGAGAGAATGAAAGATAGATAAAGCGAGAGAGGGCCATCTGTCAATGTTCACCCCTCCACTGTGAGAAAAGGGGGAAAGGAGCTAGTGCAGTCAGTCCATTGAAAAAGTGCAGGCCAGTGAGAAGTGTAGCCTCCAGATAGATAAGATGTCCATTATCACTGCAGCATGGTGGATCGGTAACAGAAACAGGAACAGTGAGAGGGAGAGGGAGTGGAATGTAAAGAAACTTCCTCCCTCTCCTCTACACAGTCTTTGTATCCCAAATGGCACCCTATTCCCTTCATAGTGCTCTATATAGGGCACATGTGTCAAACTCATTCCACGGAGGGCCGAGTGTGCGCGGGTTTTCGCTCTTTCCCTGTACTTGATTGATGAATGAAAGTCACTAATTAGTAAGGAACTCCCCTCACCTGGTTGTCTACTGTAGGTCTTAATTGAAAGGCCCACCTTAACAGCACTTTTATCTCTCCTACTCTCCTTCCTACCAGAGGCCTGATGCATGTCCCTGTCAGCTCTGGCCCAGAATAGGTGAGCAGTGACCCAGATAATCATGTTGGGACTGACCCCTCACTAAGGTGAGAGCAAACGTTTGGACAGGAGCTGCAGGAATGTCTCAGATGCTGTGGTTGAGGACTTCCTACTAATTGGCCTGTGTCCTCTCAACTGAGAAGAAGGCTTTTAATAAAATTAAGCTATGTTGACATTGGGATTAATTGGTTTAGCATTACAACACAAAAGGCATGAAAATTAAAGTTATCTCCTTGTGGTCCACTTTGCGTAGGTATGGTAGTTTGTTTAGTCACATAGCGTTGGTGGAGCTGCTGGGGTTTTGCTATGTTGTCTTCTAAACGGTGAGAACAGTGACAGAGAGTGACAGAGCATCAAGCTGAGGGAGATTATCATGGGAGACTGATGGTTAAGTTCAGTCTCACCCAATGACCCACGTCCACCCCCTTCTGTCCCACCATGGCCCCCTGGTTCATCCCCTCGGGCCCTCCTGTTCAGCCTTTGTCTGTCCCTGTCCACCCTCTATGTCCAGCCAGTGTGGCCTGGGCCTTGGGGTCAGGGCAGCAGCAGCCAGGGGAAACAGGTCCTTTCTTCAGGCTGTTTGCTCAATGCTTGCCTGCATTCCCCTTCTGCCTGTGTGATCAGGCAACCAAGTTCAGCTCCAAGACAAACAGCATCATCCATTATCCCCCCCTCGTCTCCCCAGAGAGATCTAACCTAAGACCCATGTCCTCCCTACTAGTCCCCCCCAAAACCTAACTCTCTCCTTATGGCAAAGGTTCCAGTGTTCTATCCCTCACCCATACCCTGTCTGTCTCTCTCTCCTACGACTTTGCCTTTGACTCTCAACTTTCTTCCCATTTTCCCCTCTACTCTTTTTCATATCTCCTCTTTTCTTTCTCCTCTCCTTCCTTCCTTCCTCCCTCAATCTCTCTCTTCTCCTTTCCTCACTCCATATCTCTCTTCTTCTCTCCTCCCTTCATCCCCCTATCCTCTCCTCCTTCCATCCCTCTCTCCTCTCCCAGTGTGGCCCCAGACACCCAGCAGTCTGGAAGCTGTCCACCCGGGCCCCGTCCCTGAGGCCCTGCTGCTCGGCCCCATGGGTAATGGCCATTGTGTGTCCTCAGTGATCCCTGACGGGGCCATATTGTGGCTCGGAGGGATGTCAGGAGCACAAAGACACAGGGCCTGCCGCATTGTCTCACACTCCAAATGAAGAAGTTCCTCCTCTGGCAAAGAACTGAGACTGGAAATGTCGAGAGAGAGAGAGAGAGAGAGAGAGAGAGAGAGAGAGAGAGAGAGAGAGAGAGAGAGAGAGAGAGAGAGAGAGAGAGAGAGAGAGAGAGAGAGAGAGAGAGAGAGAGAGAGAGAGAGAGAGAGAGAGAGAGAGAGAGAGAGAGAGAGAGAGAGAGAGAGAGAGAGAGAGAGAGAGAGAGAGAGAGAGAGAGAGAGAGAGAGAGAGAGAGAGAGAGAGAGAGAGAGAGAGAGAGAGAGAGAGAGAGAGAGAGAGAGAGAGAGAGAGAGAGAGAGAGAGAGAGAGAGAGAGAGAGAGAGAGAGAGAGAGAGAGAGAGAGAGAGAGAGAGACGGGGAAGGAGACAGAGAAGAGAGTGAGGAGGAGAAGAGATACAGAGAAGGAGAGGGAGACAGAGGAGGAGAAGAGAGATAGAGACAGAGAGGGAGACAGAGAGGGAGACAGAGAGAGAGAGGAGGGGACAGCAAAAGGGGGATGGTGGGTGTGCTTGGAGGGGGTGTTTTTGGCTGGGGGGGTAAGGGGGTGGGAGTGTGGGCAGAGGGGTTATTGTTGGAGATGAGGGGTGCGTGTTACTCATTAATGAACCAGCACTCATTAATGCACCAGCAGATCCAAATCCCAAATGGCATCCCTCTAACACACACACACTTGTGAGAAGGCGTACACAGAGGTTTCCACATGCACTCTCACAACCACACGCACTCACCACTGCCTGCACACACACACACATTCCCGTAGGGATGCAGATCAAGTGTGGACATGTGAACAAGAGCAGAGCTGCAGTTTATATTCCAGTGGCATCATTCTGCCAGCTATGAAACTGCAAATCAAATCAAATGTATTTGTCACATGCGCCAAATACGACAGTTGTAGACCTTACAGTGAAATGCTTACTTACAAGCCCTTAACCAACAATGCAGCTTTAAGAAAATACCCCCCAAAAAGTAAGAGAAAACAAATAATGAAAGAGCAGCAGTAAATAACAAAGCGAGACTATATACAGGGGGCACCGGTACAGAGTCAATGTGGAGGCTATATACAGGGGGCACCGGTACAGAGTCAATGTGGAGGCTATATACAGGGGGCACCGGTACAGAGTCAATGTGCGGGGGCACCGGTGTCGATGTAATTGAGGTAATATGTACAGTTGAAGTCAGAAGTTTATATACACCTTAGCCAAATACATTTAAACTCAGTTTTTCACAATTCCTGACATTTAATCCCTGTCTTAGGTCAGTTAGGATCACCACTGTATTTTAAAATGTGAAATGTCAGAATAATTGTAGAGAGAATTATTTATTTCAGCTTTTTTTCTTTCATCACATTCCCAGTGTGTTAGAAGTTTACATATACTCAATTAGTATTTGGTAGCATTGCCTTTAAATTGTTTAACTTGGGTCAAACGTTTCGGGTAGCCTGGTCACAAATGGACAATGACCCCAAGCATACTTCCAAAGTTGTGACAAAATGGCTTAAGGACAACAAAGTCAAGGTATTGGAGTGGCCATCACAAAGCCCTGACCTCAATCCTATAGAACATTTGTGGGCAGAACTGAAAAGCATGTGTGAGCAAGGAGGCCTACAAAACCTGATTCAATAACACCAGCTCTGACAGGAGTAATGGGCCAAAATTCACCCAACTTGTGGAAGCTTGTGGAAGGCTACCCAAAACATTTAACCCAAGTTAAACAATTTAAAGGCAATGCTACTAAATACTAATTGAGTGTATGTAAACTTCTGTGTCACGTTCCTGACCTTATTTCCTTTGTTTAGTCTTTGTTTAGTTGGTCAGGACGTGAGCTAGGTGGGTATATTCCATGTTATGTGTTTTCATTGGTTTAGGGTTGTCTAACTAGCCTGATATGGTTCTCAATCAGAGGCAGGTGTTTTACGTTGTCTCTGATTGGGAACCATATTAAGGTAGGCTGTTCTCACTGTTTGTTTGTGGGTAATTGTTCCTGTTCGTTGCGTTCTTTGTTTTCTAGATTCACATGTTCAGGACTGTAGCGTCGTTGGTTTCGTTTTGTTTATTGTTTTTGTTCGTGTTGAATAAGTGTTCGAATAAATATGGATACATACCACGCTGCAATTTGGTCCTCCTCTCCTTCAACCAACGACGAGAGTCGTTACATTCTGACCCACTGGGAATGTGATAAATTAAGTAAAAGCTGAATTAAATCATTCTCTGACATTTCACATTCTTAAAATAAAGTGGTGATCCTAACTGACCTAAGACATGGAATATTTACTAGGATTAAATGTCAGAAATTGTCAAAAACTGAGTTTAAATGTATTTGGCTAAGGTGCATGTAAACTTCTGACTTCAACTGTAGGTAGAGTTATTAAAGTGGCTGCATAGATAACAGAGAGTTGCAGCAGTGTAGAAGGGGTGGAGGGGGGAGCAATGCAAATAGTCTGGGTAGCCATTTGATTAGCTGTTCAGGAGTTATATAGCTTGGGGGTAGAAGCTGTTTAGAAGCCTCTTGGACCTAGCCTTGGTGCTCCGGTACAACTAGCCGTGCGGTAGCAGAGAGAACAGTCTATGACTAGGGTGGCTGGAGTCTGAACTTTTTTAGGGCCTTCCTCTGACACCACCTGGTATAGAGGTCCTGGATGGCAGGAAGTTTGGCCCCGGGGATGTCCTGGGCCGTACACACTACCCTCTGAAGTAGTGTCTTTTAGTCGGAGCCCGAGCAGTTATCATACCAGGCAGTGATGCAACCCGTCAGGATGCTCTCGATGGTGCAGCTGTAAAACCTTTTGAGGACACAAGTGATACTAGTGATAAACATGTTAGTAGTATAATCACTCCCTATTATTAGTCCAATAATATTGTAAAGTGAGTGATGACACCAACACAGATTGATACACTTCATGTGTCTACTGAATATTTATTTCTTGCATTGTTGTAATAGAACAGTGCATGAAGCTGTTGTAAGCTGAAGTTGCTTTGCTTCACTGTGGGAAGTTGAATCAGACCAGAATCTCCGCGCTCGTCGCCAAACAGACTGTCACTTATTAACTAAGGACACAAGTTCCCTGGCAATATACCTCCCCCTCAGTGTTGAACCTGTTGTGTGGACAGGCAGTTCACACAGAGAACACCTTGCAATTGTCTATCTTATGATGCCCATGGCTTTGATGTGGAGGAAGGTCAACATAGATACCAGTTTGTAGGCTGAGCTGTACCTCTGGCTGTACCTCTGATGTGGAGTGATGGGTGGGAGACGTGCCTCTCGGGCCTCTGTGGCTTTCTGTCTGTCTTTCTGTTTGCTGTGAAGGTCAATATTAATTGTCTGACGCCAACATGGCTACAGCTTTCCTCATTTCCTGTCCTTTGGGTTTCATTCACTGATACTAATTTGATCTCATCTCTTACTGAAATGTATTATTGGTAAGGGTTGAACTGGGATGTGGACAAGAAGCTAAGGTTAGGGTTGTGGTTGGGGCTATGGTTAGGGTTGGACCAGGATGTGGACAAGAAGCTAAGGTTAGATTGGGGCTAATCCTAACTCTAACCCTAACCCAATTTAATGTTTAATCTTGAGACTGGATTAGAGACTAAATCAATAGAAACTTTATGGGAGCTCTTGTCTTCTTGGACAAGACTATATTCCTTCACATTGTAACCACAGACCTACAGTAGCTGTCTGGGGAAATATAATTTACCTCTGAATGGTCCACACGCATTAAAAGCAATATCACCACTTCCTCAAATTTCCCAGACATTTCACAATGCACTACCTGTGGACTATTTGTCACTATCATGCATTCATATTGTTCTCCTTTGCGTTCCCATTTCCTACTAAGTCCATTTGGTGTGTTGATATTTGCGTTATTTTCTGTATGTACACTGTGTAATTCCCAGTAGCTGAATGGAGGAAGGGTTCATGTTCATATTTGTGCTGCACTTGCATTTAAACACAAATATACCCAAACACTTCACTCCTCCCAACATAGTATTGAAGTGGTTGTGTGTATTGGCTCCGTGGCGCAACAGGGTCAAGAAGCCCAGCCAGCAGGTTGAGCAAACTGCCCACTGTGAATCCTCTGTGAATCCTCTGTGAATCCTCTGTCTTGGCTGTTGACACTGACCGCAGTCAGATTGGCCGTGGCTGTAATGCGGACATGGCCACGGCACAGGGTAGAGTGTGTGTGCCCCTACGGAGTGTGTCCAGCTTTCATTGAGTATCTGTAATCTTTCAGTCTAAGCCCTGCCAGCTCCTATCTCTCTGTCTCTTGCTCTCTCTCTCTCTCCTTGCTCCTTCAGCTGCCCATCCTTTCTCCTTCTCCCTCTCTTTCTCTATCTGTCTGCCAATCATCCTCCCCCTTTCCCTGTCTCCATCTTCATTCAACTCTTTTCCAGTCATCCTGCCTCTCTTCCTCCTGCCTCTCTCTCTCTTTCTGTCTATTCTGCAGTAATGAGCGTGCTCTAGCCACAGGCCCGGCCGTGGTGTTAGTTAATCCTTCCATTCATCTGTAGGGCAGTTTGGAGCAGGAGCACCCAGAGTCCCTTCCAACATTTAATTAAACATTCCTGCTGCCGTCGCGTTACCGTCGTCGCTTAAAAACACTCCCCCTTTCCACTCCCCTCCAAGCCCAACCTTCCCCCTTTGGCTCCTCTCCCCTTTTATAATCCTTCCCCCCTCCCAAACCAATGTCCGCTTACTCCCTCATTCACTCCCCGTTCATGGCTTGTCTCCCTCCTCCATTACTCCCCCACCTCCCACTCCACACCCCTCCAAAACCACCCCACTGTCTTATTCCCTCACCTTTTCATCCCTCTTGGTTCCTCACCCCCCCCACCCCCCCACCCCCCCCACATGCCCCCATTTCTAAACACAACACCACAGCATCCTGCCTAATAGGGTCGTTTTGGGGGCTCTGAATGCCCAGGCTTGTTTACATTAAACCCAGGCCACAGTCACTGCTCCCCTGGCTGCTGGTTGGTGGAGGGGAAAGGGCTATTGGTTGATGACACTGCAGTCACAGTTCTGCTCAGCCAGGTGATGCTCTGTATGTTGGTGAAATGAAGTGTGTGTTCATTTCATTACACATCCAGTAGGTTGCCATTTTGTGCTATTGTCAGATCAATAGCTAGGGAATATTGACATACTTGTATCAAACATGTGCAAAGAATCACTTTTGGATCAGTTGAAACCCGCTGGATGTGCCAGAACAGACAACAAGGATACGAAGGAGTTCAACAGAATAGCTGTCACTCATTAATCACCACTAAATGACAACAGTTCATCCTTCCTTTCAGAGAGGAAAACCCATAATCAACATGATGACAACACGAGTGTTTAAAATGTAAATTAATGACTTAAAATTGAGTAAACGTCACTGACTTTTTGCAGACATTATGAATCATTTCACAATGGGTGTGTTATTTTTATACTTTGTGATTAGAGGGGAACATTTGACATTTTATTGGACTGCAAGAAATTTGCTCATGGCTTCTCTGCACCCTCATTCTACTGATGATGTCTCTACCTCATAAATGACCTCTGTCTCGCCCTCCTTCATCCAAACAGCTTTGAAACACCACAAATATACTGCTAATAAAACATACGTCTATTTGATTCTATATATTTGGGGCAACTTTTTCTGATCTACCTTGTTGCCATTTATGTCAGAGGTCATTTGATCATTGTCATTGAACTAACTTGCCTTGCCCCCCCCCCCCCCCCCCGTCTGTGTCAGTCAGACTGTGGAAGCCTGGCAGATTGTCACGGCTTAATGGCCAATCTCTCTCACAACTCAACTCTCAACTTAATCACAGAGCAGCAGGCCTTTCTATCCCGCTCTCTTTCTCTCACTTCACAGCACAGCTCGACAGGTGTAAAACCAGACCCAGTCAGTTATCCAATCAGCCAACCAGGGACAAGCAATCACACAAGACCAGTGTCTCCTAGCCAATCAGATCAGGCGTGGGGCAGAATGGCTTTGCTGCGTTCTTTCCCCTTGCATCGAGTGAGTGTGTGTTTGAGTGTGTTATCTTCAGACGCACTAACAGAGCCCTTCATTCATACTCAGGCCTTTATAACAGGCCATAGAAAGAGTAATTTGGGTGGAGTTTTCTGGTGGATGGCGTTGTGTGGGGGGAGTTGTATTGTTTGACTAATCCGCAGTGACTGGGAAGTTGTACACTGTGCAAATAGTGCAGCCCTGCACCGCAGTAAAGCCCCTTCTGGGTTTCCTAACATTGAGATAAGGACTGGGCTAATAGGGGAGTCCCCCTCTCAACGGTCTGCAGTTTGAATATTGCTCCATCTTATATGGCTGTACTGTATTGGGTTAGGGTTAGGGTTGTACTGAGTACCCGGTTTAAGCATTATGGCCTGCCTCCTATAGTAAACCACCTGACAGAGAGAGATAGACAGTGAAAAGGAGAGGGAGAAAATGAGAATGAGACACGCAGTGAGAAACAGAGAGAAAGATAGAATGAAGGGCAGGAAACAGATCAACCTCCAGCCCTGTCTCTCTCTCGTTCTCTCTCCTCTCCTTCTCACTCTCTCTCCTCTCAGTCTCCCTCTCATTCTCTAGCTCTCTCTCTCTCTTTCTCTCTCCTCTCCTCATCACTCTCTCTTCTCCTCACTCTCTCTCCTCCTCTGTCTCTCTCTCCTCTCAATCTCTCCTCATATTCTCCTCTCTCTCTCTCTCTCTCTCTCTCTCTCTCTCTCTCTCTCTCTCTCTCTCTCTCTCTCTCTCTCTCTCTCTCTCTCTCTCTCTCTCTCTCTCTCTCTCTCCCTCTCTCCCTCTCTCTCTCCCTCCTCCCAGCTACCTGAGCTTCACCTCTGAGAGAAATGTTCCAGAGAGAAGAGACGGAGGCTTAAGGCTTCTGATTAACCTTGTTGCTGTGATTTATGATGGCACAATTACACTAACGCAGATATGAAGAAGCCCTGAGTAGTCACTCACTCAGTCAGTCAGGGCCTTGGCTGCGACCCAAACATAGGAATATAGACATACACACACATGCACACATACACAAGCACGCAGGCACTCACATACAGATGTAGGATCGTAATTTGACCATTCTTTTGTTGCTGAGAATTTCCTGCACAGCGGTGTATTTAATGTTGAAAAAGACTTCTAAAGTTTGTACTTTCCACTTTAAATGTCAGACTTGATTTACCGTAATGAAAAATTTATAAACCCCTACAAATCATTTCTGTTAACTATAATTTACAGAAGTCACATTTCCTGTTCCTGCAGTAGTAAACTGGCACAAATTAAGATCCTACGTCTGTACATAAGCACGCATGGACGCTTGCACGCAAGCAGGCACACACGCACACAAACACACCTTGGGCTGGGACAGGATTTTAAGGTTTATTTCAACTCCCATTGTTTATGATGATGCCAGTGGAGGCAGCAAAGACAGAGGGGCAGTAAAGACAGAGTGGTGAGGAGATAAGTAAGGGTGGTTTCTCTGACTGTCTGTTGGCAGTTTGTTGTCAGAGACAGGACCAGTGAGATGTTTCACCTCATTTGACTTGTGCAGGGGCTTGTAACCCTAACCCTCAGGCTGCATGTTGAGTGTTTTGATGCTGCATGCGACATGCATGGTGTGAACGTCTCTACACAAATGTTTCATTCTTCAGGGAGTAATACGCCTAATACTAAACTGGCCTGAGGTGGTGAACGTTGACACGTATCATTACTAGTCATAGGGCTGGACTATTGGAAAAACTTGTTCTTTCAAGAAATTGTCCCTTTGCTTACAGAACATGTTGAAAACAGTGTGAGATTGGCTTGAAAGTTCAAATTTTTATCTCAAATGAGAGTAGGGAAAATGATGAGGTTTCTGGTGGGACACCTTGCAGAGCCAGACATCAGCTGCATGTGTTGGGAGTCTTTACATTAAGTCATTGTGTGTGATTCTTTGTTGCATTGCTTTAGACAGGGGCCTGATACAGAGGTCTGCTACATAGTCTCCATCCTGATCTGAAGATGCTTTAGAAGCTTTACGGCCTGCTAAATCCAGACCCTGGTAATCTGCAAGTCATCTGCATAGAACTGGATAAGACCTGCGCTCACAATGGAAACGGAGAGCGAAAGCAACAAGGAAAACTTGTCCAACAAAATGCGGCTTTATTTCAGCACCCCTTAAAAACACACATGCATAATCTATGGGGGTTTAGATTAGGGCTCTGAATATCCCGAAAGACGGAGCTCCCCTTTTTCCTGTTGTTTGTATTGAGGAATTCCCTTATCTCGCCCCAGCAGGGTCACTTGACACCCCTCACACGTACACTCATGCATGAAAGCACAAGCACACACATAAATGCACACGGGCATGCACGCGTGCACACACACACACACACACACACACACACACACACACACACACACACACACACACACACACACACACACACACACACACACACACACACACACACACACACACACACACACACACACACACACACACACACACACACACACACACACACACACACACACACACACAAATGAAGAACCATCCTACCTACCCCCTCTACTGGTTGGTCAAAACTTGAAAGAACTTTAGGTCTCCCCTAAAAAACAAGATATATTTCTCCTGGAGTCAATGAATCAGTTGGCTTGCCGCCCAGCTCCCTCAGGTAAAAGGATTAGGAATTGGTAGACTCTTTCTCGGGGTGAGTGAGAGGGAAATGACAGTCAAATATTTATAGATTAATAAGAAAGGATTAATTTCTCTCATGAAACTGTACAGGCTTGCTTCAACAGATTTGCATTTTGTCAGGTAACGGACACAAGATAAATAGCTCTGTAGCCAATCCAATCCCAGTTTGTCTCAGTTAACAGTAGTCAGATATAAACGTCAACCAGCCCATATTTTTTGATCCAAGATGGCGTAGCAGTCGGACGTGTGTTTTTGTCTTGTCCCGTCCTGTCCCGTGTATATATTGTTTTCTTCGTATATATTTTAATCTCATTTTCCATCTACGGATTGAATATACTCTCCTGCAACCCGCCTCAACCAATGTGGTACGGATCTGCTATTTTTATAGTTTAGAACCGGAATCCCCATCAGAAGCTAGCCAGATAACTACAGTTGAAGTCGGAAGTTTACATACACCTTAGCCAAATACATTTAAACTCAGTTTTTCACAATTCCTGACATTTCATCCTAGTAAAACTTCAGTGTCTTAGGTCAGTTAGGATCACCACTTTATTTTAAGAATGTGAAATGTCAGAATAATAGTAGAGAGAATTATTTATTTCAGCTTTTATATCTTTCATCACATTCTGAGTGGGTCAGAAGTTTACATACACTCAATTAGTATTTGGTAGCGTTGCCTTTAAATTGTTTAACTTGGGTCAAACATTTCGGGTAGCCTTCCACAAGCCTCCCACATTAAGTTGGGTGAATTTTGGCCCATTCCTCCTGACAGAGCTGGTAAAACGGATTCAGTCTTGTAGGCCTCCTTGCTCGCACACACTTTTTCAGTTCTGCCCACACATTTTCAATAAAATTGAGGTCAGGGCTTTGCGGTGGCCACTCCAATACCTTGACTTTGTTGTCCTTAAGCCATTTTGCCACAACTTTGGAAGTATGCTTGGTGTCATGGTCCATTTGGAAGACCCATTTGCAACCAAGCTTTAACTACCTGACTGATGTCTTGATGTTGCTTCAATATATCCACATAATTTTCCTGCCTCATGATGCCATCTATTTTGTGAAGTGCACCAGTCCTTCCTGCAGCAAAGCAACCCTCACAACATGATGCTGCCACCCCCATGCTTCACGGTTTGGATGGTGTTCCTCAGCTTGCAAGCATCCCCCTTTTTCCTCCAAACATAATGATGGTCATTATGGCCAAACAGTTCTATTTTTGTTTCATCAGACCAGAGGACATTTCTCCAAAAAGTGCAATCTTTGTCCCAATGTGCAGTTGCAAACCGTAGTCTGGCTTTTTTATGGCGGTTTTGGAGCAGTGGCTTCTTCCTTGCTGAGCGGCCTTTCAGTTGGCCTGCCGACACAGAGCCCCACCAATCCATCACGACTGGTCTGCCGACGTAACCGTCCGAGGTCGTTTCAAAAGGCTCCTCCGTTGTGACGTCATCTGAGGCCCATCTGCTATCCCGCTAGCTGTCTGAACCGCTGTGTCTCCAGCTTGCCTAGCGTAGTAGCGACTACTGAATTGGTTCCGACTCATCTATTGCTACTCACTGGACCCTATGATCACTCGACTACACATGCCTCTCCCTAATGTCAATATGCCTTGTGTATTGCTGTTTTGGTTAGTGATTATTGTTTTATTTAACTGTAGAGCCCATAGTCCTGCCCAATATGTCTTAGATAGCCCTTTTGTTCCACCCCCACATATGCGGTGACCTCACCTGGCTTAACTGGTGCCTCTAGAGACAAACCTCTCTCATCGTAACTCAATGCCTAGGTTTACCTCCACTGTACTCACATCCTACCATACCCTTTGTCTGTTCAGAACGCACAAGATGACCAGTTCTTATAGCCTTTAGCCATACCCTTATCCTAGTCCTACTCTGTTCCTCTGGTGATGTAGAGGTTAACCCAGGCCCTGCAGCCCCCAGCACCACTCCCATTCCCCAGGCACTATCATTTGTTGACTTCTGTAACCGTAAAAGCCTTGATTTCATGCATGTTAACATTAGAAGCCTAAGTTTGTTTTATTCACTGCTTTAGCACATTCCGCCAACCCTGATGTCCTAGCCGTGTCTGAATCCTGGCTTAGGAAAGCCAACAAAGATCCTGAAAGTTCCATCCCCAACTATAACATTTTACGACAAGATAGAACTGCCAAAGGGGGCGGAGTTGCAATCTGCTGCAGAGATAGCCTGCAGAGTTCTGTCATACTATCCAGGTCTGTGCCCAAACAATTCGAGCTTCTACTGGAAATCCATCTTTCCAGAAACAAGTCTCTCACCGTTGCCGCTTGTTATAGACCCCCTTCAGCCTCCAGCTGTGCCCTGGACACCATATGTGAATTGATTGCCCCCCATCTATCTTCAGAGTTCATACTGTTAGGTGACCTAAACTGGGACATGCTTAACATCCTGGCCATCCTACAATCTAAACTAGATGACCTCAATCTCACACAAATTATCAAGTAACCTACCAGGTACAACCCTAAATCCATAACCATGGGCACCCTCTTAGATATCATCCTGACCAACTTACTCTCTAAATACACCTCTGCTGTCTTCAACCAGGATCTCAGCGATCACTGCCTCATTGCCTGCGTGTGTAATGGGTCCGCGGTCAAACGACCACCCCTCATCAATGTCAAACTCTCCCGAAAACACTTCAGCGAGCAGGCCTTCCAAATCGACTTGGCCCGGGTATCCTGGAAGGATATTGACCTCATTCCATCAGTAGAGGATGCCTGGTTGCTCTTTAAAAGTGCTTTCCTCACCATCATAAATAAGCATGCGCCATTCAACAAATGTATAACTAAGAACACATATAGCCCTTGGTTCATCCCAGACTTGACTGCCCTTGACCAGCACAAAAACATCCTGTGGCGTTCTGCATTAACATTGAATAGCCCCCGCGATATGCAACTTTTCACCTGGCTACCCCTACCCCGGCCAACAGCTCAGTACCCCCCGCAGCAACTTGCCCAAGCCCCCTCCCCGCTTCTCCTTCACCGAAATCCAGACAGCTGATGTTCTGAAAGAGCTGCAAAATCTGGATCCCTACAAATCAACTGGACTAGACAATCTGGACCCTCTCTTTCTAAAATTATGACACTCTAGACCCAAACTGTTATAGACCTATATCCATCCTGCCCTGCCTTTCTAAAATCTTCGAAAGCCAAGTTAACAAACAGATCACCGACCATTTCGAATCCCACTGTACCTTCTCCACTATGCAATCTGGTTTCCGAGCTGGTCACAGGTGCACCTCAGCCACACTCAAGGTCCTAAACGATACCATAACCGCCATCGATAAAAGACAGTACTGTGCAGCTGTCTTCATTGACCTAGCCAAGGCTTTCGACTCTGTCAATCACTGCATTCTTTTTAGATTTTTAGATTTTATCCTCTTTTTTTTTCTTCATGGTATCCAATCGCTAGTAATTACTATCTTGTCTCATCACTACAACTCCCGTATGGGCTCGGGAGAGACGAAGGTCGAAAGCCATGCGTCCTCCGAAGCACAACCCAACCAAGCCGCACTGCTTCTTAACACAGCGCGCCTCCAACCCGGAAGCCAGCCGCACCAATGTGTCGGAGGAAACACCGTGCACCCGCCCCCCTCGGTTAGCACGCACTGCGCCCGGCCCGCCACAGGAGTCGCTGGAGCGCGATGAGACAAGGATATCCCTACCGGCCAAACCCTCCCTAACACGGACGACGCTAGGCCAATTGTGCGTCGCCCCACGGACCTCCCGGTCGCGGCCGGCTGCGACAGAGCCTGGGCGCGAACCCAGAGACTCTGGTGGCGCAGCTAGCACTGCGATGCAGTGTTCTAGACCCCTGCGCCACCCGGGAGGCCCTAATCACTGCATTCTTATCGGCAGACTCAACAGCCTTGGCTTCTCAAATGACTGCCTCGCCTGGTTCACCAACTACTTTACAGAAAGAGTTCAGTGTGTCGCCTGATGTCGGCAGTCTCTGGCAGTCTCTATGGGGGTGCCACAGGGTTCAATTCTCAGGCCGACTATTTTCTCTGTATATATCAATGATGTCACTCTTGCTGCTGAGAGAGAGAGAGAGAGAGAGAGAGAGAGAGAGAGAGAGAGAGGAGAGAGAGAGAGAGAGAGAGAGAGAGAGAGAGAGAGAGAGAGAGAGAGAGAGAGAGAGAGAGAGAGAGAGAGAGAGAGAGAGAGAGAGAGAGAGAGAGACCTTTTGCATAGTCACCTGACAGCACCAGGCAGCAGTGACATGTGGTCGTTGTTCCCTCAAAATGTTCTTCAAAGATATTCGTTGCTAGGGCAACCTGTGGTGGTATGTCTGGGTGACAGGGGAGACAAAGCAACATGTGACAGAGTGACCGTCCCCCACAGCTGTGACCTGTCTCCCACCCCAGAGAGAAAAAGAGAGGAGAGAGAGAGAGAGAGGAAGAGAGGAGAGAAACAGAGGGGAGAGGGGAGAACAGTAGAGGAAGAGAAGGGAATGAAGGACACCGAGTGCAGGAAGAGGGAAGAGGGACGGAGAGAGGATAGAAGTATAGCGGACTCAGAGATGGGGAATAACAAGCCTGTACCCCATCCCTTTCTTTACACCACTTCCTTCCACCCCTCCATCAGGAAACAAAGATGTTGTAAAATATCACAGTTGTAAAAAACAATCACCCACAAAACCTGCTGTAAAAGTGAGGGGTCAGAGAGGCAGGGCGCTGATCTCTTGACCTCAGAGGAGACCGGGGGACACCACCCAATTAAAACAATAGACGTATTATCTTCTCCCCTCTGTGTGTACATGTCTGTGTGTTTGTATGTGTGTGTACACGCGTGCCCCAGCGTGTGTGTGAGTACCGGGTTCCCTGTGGCCATAATGTTCTGAAGATCTATAATGTTCTCAGTCCTGTAACACCCAACCTCCCAGGCCCTCCCCTTCCCTCCCCTTTTCATCTCTCCTCCTCCTCCCTTCTCCTACCCCTCTCTGGCCAGGCTCGAGTGGGTTCCCTACCCCAAACAAAAGAGGACTTCTTCTTCTTGTCCTCCCTCAGACCAGGAAGACAGATGGAGGGATGAGGAGATAGAGGAGAGTAGGATCATACCCTTCTCTGCTTAATCCACAGATAGAGAGGGAGATGGAGAAAGAGAGAGGCTCTTCAATGAAGAGGTGACAGATCCACTAATCAGGGGCTTAGGACGCGACCTCTCCAACCTCTACAATGGACCAGGGGATCTGAGTCTGCTCATCACAGCAGGAACACACACCATATACCATACAACACATACTAATACCACAGATTAGATTGTATGGTGAGGCTAACACATACCAATACACACACACTGTGGAACACACACTATACACAGTGTGAAAGACACACATACACACCATACACTATGCATGTTTGTGTGAGTGTTTGTGCCTGCATATACAGAAGTGCGCGTGTGTGCACGGTCATACGTGTGTGTATCTCTGTGTATGTGTCTGTGTGGAAGTATGTGAGGCAGTGTGTGTTTGTATTATTCTCCGAGCAGCAGTGGCTAATGAGTGGTGGACCACCTCTCCAGCCATTCTCTAGAGGCTCTCCTCTCCTCTCTCCTCCCTGGCTGTGCACTGCAGGCTAGAGCTGGATGTTTTCTCATGCTAATCAAACACTTTGTCCCTGGATGGATAATCCTGCACTGCCTTTTGTCTGAACCCACAGCCCAACCCCACAAGGTCGACCCTGCCTCACACACACACACAAAGACCCAAACGCAGCACCCCACTCCAGGCCTGCCTTACCCCAACACGCACGCACGCACACACGCACGCACGTACGCACGCACGCACGCACGCACGCACGCACGCACGCACGCACGCACACACACACACACACACACACACACACACACACACACACACACACACACACACACACACACACACACACACTCATTCATTAGTTATGCTCAATTCCTCCACTCTGACTGAGAGGCCCATGGTAATTAAAGCTGACTGCACATCCCCCAACACACGCACGGACGTGCACATACACACACATACCAACTAAATCAACACAGAGTTGCGTTTCACAAAGAACGCTAGCTAGACAGCTACCCTTTTTTACACTAACCAGGTTCTGCAAATCACGGTATGACAGTATATAACTGTCTATGACTCAGTATATAACTCAACAGAGACAAACCCAATAATAAACTAAAGACCAACTAAGAAATAAACCCCCTGATCTCTCTACTATTCTGCAACGGTCCTCGGTTTCTATCAGATCACTGTTGGACCTATCCTAATCTCCATAAGAGGAGAGGACATATTCCCACAGGTCTCCACTACGTTCCATATACAGTTTAATTGCAGATTAATCAATCCCTGGGGAGTTTAGCCAGATTTGGCTCTATACTGTACATGAAGGATGACTTATTACCTTATCCCAGTCACTTACAGTGAAGCCTACTGTCACACCACAGGTTCGGGGAAGAAGAATTAGGTAATACACATACAACGTTAAAACATCAACAAAGTATACTTGTTTCCTGAGAAACAATGACGTAAGAGAGTTAAGAATGTGTAATAATCAGCATTTAGTGTGCACTCTTTCCCTATATCCCTGTGCCATGGTAGGTAGTGGAGGATGAGGCTAGATGACTGGGCCAAGGTGGATAGTGGAGGATGAGGCTAGATGACTGGGCCATGGTGGGTAGTGAAGGATGAGGCTAGATGACTGGGCCAAGGTGGATAGTGGAGGATGAGGCTAGATGACTGGGCCATGGTGGGTAGTGAAGGATGAGGCTAGATGACTGGGCCAAGGTGGATAGTGGAGGATGAGGCTAGATGACTGGGCCATGGTGGGTAGTGAAGGATGAGGCTAGATGACTGGGCCAAGGTGGATAGTGGAGGATGAGGCTAGATGACTGGGCCATGGTGGGTAGTAAAGGATGAGGCTAGATGACTGGGCCTGGTGGGAAGTGGAGGATGAGGCTAGATGACTGGGCCTGGTGGGTGGTGGAGGATGAGGCTAGATGACTGGGCCTGGTGGGTGGTGGAGGATGAAGCTAGATGACTGGGCCTGGTGGGAAGTGGAGGATGAGGCTAGATGACTGGGCTTGATGGGGCTGAATGTGTCTCACCAGGTCATTAGCTATAGGGAAGAGAGGGACTAGGAACCAGTGTGAGGAGGCAAAGAGAAGGACTCTGTCATCCTCACTGTGGATCAATTGGACACTACCAAAGACCTGTCTGTCTGGGGACAAACTGGGACAATTCTGTTCAACAAACAATACAATTAACACACACACGCACGCACGCATGCACGCACACTCACACACATGTCTGGCTCACTTGGTAGAGTATGGCACTTGCAACACCAGGGTTGTGGGTTCGATTCCCACGGGGACCAGTATGAAAATGTATGCACTCACTACTGTAAGTCACTCTGGACAAGAGTGTTTGCTAAATGACTAAAATGTAAAATGCATAAGCATACACACACCATTCCAGAGATATCGTCCAGTCTAGTGATTTCCATTCTGTATTCCCTGGAGTTTTGCCTGGGTAACAGTGGACACTGAGTTGACAGACAGAGAGAGAGAGAAAAGGAGTGAGGGAATGAGTGAGAAAAGCAAAAGGGAAGCAGACAAAAATACGTCCCCCTCCCCGCTCCCCTAGCAGTCATTGGTTGATGACACAGGGTCTTTTCTTTCCTTTTTACTAATTGGCCACCCATGTGGTGACTCCTTCGTGAAAAAACACATTCGAGTCCCTGTCTCCCCTACATACACGGCCCTTCCGCCCCTCCCTGGCCATTCCCCTTTTACCTGCACATTTAAATGTCCAAGGACGCCACTGTTGCTATGGCGAGAGACCACAATGAAAAAATGAATGATATACGCATATTCGAAGACTAGCACGAATGCAAGGTGCAACCAAAAAAGTGTTTCTCCTTATCTGCTGTAGAAGCCTCCATCAGGTAGCTTTGTTACGCTGTTGATGTAATGTGAAAATGCATCTTGTATGGGAAGCTCTATCTTCAGTGCTTTATGTTTGTCAGAGGAAGTTATGCAGCTTAGCATCACAAGTCATTGAAAACACACACGCTCCTGCCATGAGAGACCTAGGCCTAAAGTGATGTATTGGTACATGTGTATCATATGCAAAAGTTCAATGTAAAACGCTGAGTAGAAACATCATTTGAATCATCCTCTCCTCCTGTGTTCTTCTTCACATCCATTATGTGAGCTAGCAGCAGTTATTCTTGGTGAATTCTATGTCTCTGGCCCCCAGGGGTCTTCACCTTTAGATGCCGTTGCCCCTACAATCCTTTCGGGTGATAGATGGGTGACGGATAATCTCATTATTTCATTAACTAATTAGGAGCAGTGGAATTCAGTTACCCCCTCCCTCCCTCTTTTCTCGGACCAACTCAAAGGATTGGGATCATTTCTGAAAGAAAAAGAGAAAAGGGGGGAGAGGAGGAGAGAAGGAGAGAAGAAAAAGGTAATTTGATTGTCTGGGGGCTCCATATGGTTCCCTGGCTGTTGGGTTCACCGTGCCTCGCTGCTACCAAGCTGGGGCCTTTCATCGTTTCACAACAACCACAAACCTCACGTACCCCCCTACACCCTTACTACCCCAGCCCCCTGCCAACATCCCCACACACACCCCGAAAAAATACTCTGAATCTGGTTAGGGAAGAATAGAAAAGGCAAACGATGAGGAGGGGTATGGCAGTCCGTGTGTGTGTGTGTGTGTCAAATCCATTTTTATTTGTCACGTGCTTCGTAAACAATGGGTGTAGACTAACAGTGAAATGCTTACCTACGGGGCTTTCCCAACAGAGAGCAAGAAAATAGAGAAATAATAGAAAAATAGAAAAATAGAAAAATACTAACACGAAGAATAATACACAATTAGTAACGATAACTTGGCTATATACAGTCGTGGCCAAATGTTTTGAGAATGACACAAATATTAATTTTCACAAAGTCTGCTGCCTCAGTTTGTATGATGGCAATTTGCATATACTCCAGAATGTTATGAAGAGTTATCAGATTAATTGCAATTAATTGCAAAATCCCTCTTTGCCATGCAAATGAACTGAATCCCCCAAAAACATTTCCACTGCATTTCAGCCCTGCCACAAAAGGACCAGCTGACATCATGTCAGTGATTGTCTCGTTAACACAGGTATGAGTGTTGACAAGGACAAGGCTGGAGATCACACTGTCATGCTGATTGAGTTCGAATAACAGACTGGAAGCTTCAAAAGGAGGGTGGTGCTTGGAATCATTGTTCTTCCTCTGTCAATCATGGTTACCTGCAAGGAAACACTTGCCGTCATCATTGCTTTGCACAAAAAGGGCTTCACAGGCAAGGATATTGCTGCCAGTAAGATTACACCTAAATCAACCATTTATCGGATCATCAAGAACTTCAAGGAGAGCGGTTCAATTGTTGTGAAGAACGCTTCAAGGTGCCCAAGAAAGTCCAGCAAGCGCCAGGACCGCCTCCTAAAGTTGATTCAGCTGTGGGATCAGGGCACCACCAGTACAGAGTTTGCTCAGGAATGGCAGCAGGCAGGTGTGAGTGCATCTGCACGCACAGTGAGGCGAAGACTTTTGGAGGATGGCCTGGTGTCAAGAAGGGCAGCAAAGAAGCCACTTCTCTCCAGGAAAAACATCAGGGACAGACTGTAATTCTGCAAAAGGTACAGGGATTGGACTGCTGAGGACTGGGGTAAAGTCATTGTTTGGGGCATCCAGAAAAAAGCTTGTCCGGAGAAGACAAGGTGAGCGCTACCATCAGTCCTGTGTCATGCCAACAATAAAGCATCCTGAGGCCATTCATGTGTGGAGTTGCTTCTCAGCCAAGGGAGTGGGCTCACTCACAATTTTGCCTAAGAACACAGACATGAATAAGGAATGGTACCAACACATCCTCCGAGAGCAACTTCTCCCAACCATCCAAGAACAGTTTGGTGATGAACAATGCCTTTTCAGCATGATAGAGCACCTTGCCATAAGGCAAAAGTGATAACTAAGTGGCTCAGGGAACAAAATATCGATATTTTGGGTCCATGGCCAGGAAACTCCCCAGACATTAATCCCATTGAGAACTTGTGGTCAATCCTCAAGAGGCGGGTGGACAAACAAAACCCACAAATTCTGACAAACTCCAAGCATTGATTATGCAAGAATGGGCTGCCATCTGTCAGGATGAGGCCCAGAAATTAATTGACAGCATGCCAGGGCGGATTGCAGAGGTCTTGAAAAAGAAGGGTCAACACTGCAAATATTGACTCTTTGCACCAACTTCATGTAATTGTCAATAAAAGCCTTTGACACTTATGAAATGCTTGTAATCATACTTCAGTATTCCATAGTAACATCTGACAAAAATATCTAAAGACACTGAAGCAGCAAACTTTGTGGAAATTCATTTTTGTGTCATTCTCAAAATTTTGGCCATGACTGTACACGTAGTACCTGTACCGAGTCGATGTGCAGGGGTATGAGGTAATTGAGGTAGATATGTACATATACTGTAGGCAGGGATAAAGTGACTAGGCAACAGTAACAGCAGTGTATGTGATGAGTCAGAAGAGTTAGTGCAAAAAGGGTGAATGCAGATAGTAGCTATTCGTTAACTATTTACCTAACTATTTAGCTGTCTTATGGCTAAACTAACTATTTACTAGTTTTATGGCTTGGAGGAAGAACCTTTTCAGGGTCCTATTGGTTCCAGACTTGGTGCATCGGTACCACTTGCCGTGTGGTAGCAGAGAGAACAGTCCATGACTTGGGTGGCTGGAGTCTTTATGTGTTCAGAATTGAATTGAGATTGACTGATGAATTACAATTTAATTCTTCAATTTTAGCTAAATGAGAAAATTGATTTCAGTGAAATGAAAATGCCTGTACTACTCAATATTAGTTGTAGTCTATACAAATATACATGTTGTACACAAAACATAAAACATGTAATTATATACAGTACCTGTCTAAAGTTTGGACTCACCTACTCATTCCAGGGCTCTTCTTTAATTTTACTATTTTCTTCATTGTAGAATAATAGTGAATACATCAACATTATGAAATAACACATATGGAATGATGTAGTAACCCACATTTTTTAAACAAATCTAAATATATTTTATATTGGAGGTTCTTCAAAGTAGCCAGCCTTGATGACAGCTTTTCACACTCTTGGCATTCTCTCAACCAGCTTCATGAGGTAGTCACCTGGAATGCATTTCAATTAAAAGGTGTGCATGTTTAGAGTTGATTTGTGGAATTTATTTCCTTCTTAATGCGTTTGAGCCAATCAGTTGTGTTGTGACAAGGTAGGGTTGGTATACAGAAGATAGCCCGCATGTGTGGTTCCCACCATGAAGCATTGAGGAGGAGGTGTGATGGTGTAGGGGTGCTTTGCTGGTGACACTGTCTGTGATTTATTTAGAATTGAAGACACACTTAACCAGCATGGCTACCACAGCATTCTGCAGCGATACGCCATCCCATCTGATTTGAGCTTAGTGGGACTATCATTTCCACAGGACAATGACACAACACATCTCCAGGCTGTGTAAAGGGCTATTTGCCCAAGAAGGGGAGTGATGGAGTTCTGCATCAGATGACCTGGCCTCCACAATCACCCGACTTTAACCCAATTGAAATGGTTCGGGATGAGTTGGCCCGCGGAGTGAAGGAAAAGCAGCCAACAAGTGCTCAGCATATGTGGGAACTCCTTCAAGACTTTTGGAAAAGCATTCTTGGTGACTGCCTCATGAAGCTGGTTGAGAGAATGTCAATTTTGTTCAATATGGGGAAAATAAATTTCCCAGAATGCATTAGTTTAACCCTCAAGTTGACCCTAAGCCAAACAAATTAAATGGTTGGCGGAAATATAATTGACTGTTCTAAGCACTAAGGTTAAAAGAGTATCTGAACATTGATTCCAGAGAAAAGTAATATATACTGAACAAAAACATAAACCATCATGTAACAATTTCAAAGATTTTATTGAATTATAGTTCATATAAGGAAATCATTCAATTGAAATGAATTCCTTATGCCATAATCTATGGATTTCACATGACTTTGACTACAGATATGCATCTGTTGTTCACAGCTACCTTAAAAAAAGGTAGGGGTGTGGTTCAGAATACCAGACAATATCTGGTGTGACCACTACTTGCCTCAAGCAGAGCGACACATCTCCTTCACATAGAGTTTATCAGGCTGTTGATTGTGACCTGTGGAATGTTGTTCCACTCTGCTTCAATGGCTGTGCGAAGTTGCTGGATGTTGACAGGAACACTCTCTGGTACACGTCTCTCCAGAGCGTCCCAAACATGCTCAATGGGTGACATGTCTGGTGAGTATACAGGCCATGGAAGAACTGGGACATTTTCAGCTTCCAGGAATTGTATACAAATCCTTGTGACATGGGGCCATGCATTATCATGCTGAAACATGAGGTGATGGCGGTGGATGAATGGCACGACAATTGGCCTCAGGATCTCGTCACGGTATCTCTGTGCATACAAATTGCCATTGATAAAATGCAAATGTGTTTGTTGTCCATAGCTTATGGCTGCCCATACCATAACCCCACCGCCCCCATGGGGCACTGTGTTCTCAGTGTTGACATCAGCAAACCGCTCGCCCACTCGATGCCATACAAGTGGTGTGCAGTTGTGAGTCCGGTTGGATGTACTGCCAAATTCTCTAAAATGAAGTTGGAGCCGGCTTATGTTAGAGAAATTAACATTAAATTATCTGGCAACAGCTGTGGTGGACATTCCTGCCAATTGCATGCTCCCTCAAAACTTTAGGCATCTGTGGCATTGTGCTGTGTGACAAAACTGCAATTTTAGAGTGACCTTTTATTGTCCCCGGCACAAGGTGCACCTGTGTAATGATCATGCTGTTTAATCAGCTTCTTGATATGCCACACCTGTCAGGTGAATCGATTATCTTGGCAAAGGAGAAATGCTCACTAATAGGGATGTAAACAAATTTGTGCACAACATTTAAGAGAAATAATATTTCAGCTCTTGAAAAATGGGACCAACACTTTACATTTTGCATCTATATTTTTGTTCTGTGTATTATTAGGTATCTGGAAGTGTAACCTGTCAGATTCAATGAAACTCCCATGTTCTATGACAGTGGAATTTCTTTGAATTACACTGTGTTCAATTCTACTACATGTCACTCAAGCTCAAAGTCAAATTCCACATCCTCTGGGGTGTGGCCAAATCAATTAGAATTTCAACTCATGAGTTGAATGGGAGTCAATTCCTGAATTGAGCCCAACCCTGGTGTGTGTGCTTGTGTGTGTTTGTGTGTGTGTAGGCCCTTTGTCTGTGTGTGTGTGTGTGTGTGTGTGTGTGTGTGTGTGGTGTGTGTGTGTGTGTGTGTGTGTGTGTGTGTGTGTGTGTGTGTGTGTGTGTGTGTGTGTGTGTGTGTGTGTGTGTGTGTGTGTGTGTGTGTGTGTGTGTGTGTGTTTGTGTGTGTGTGGTCCATGTGGAGGGTTTGAGAAGGAGGCTATGGATGCTATGAGAGGGTCTGAGAGCAACACAGATGGTCTGGGGTCCTCACGATGACAGCACTGCTCATTTATAACCATCAGAGGCGGAGGGTGCACCCCTGTCCCCCAAACCCCAAACCCCCTACCCTTGTCCCCTAAGCCCCACTGGCTGCACTCTGCCTAGCAACGCTTAACACTGAGTGGGGTCACACTGGTCCATCACACTACACTCTACAGCAGTGGTACCCAACTTTTTAAAACCGTGGCACAAAACAATTCTGAGGCACACATAACATTTTCCTTTTAATGTATTTCGTGGTAATAACCTGGTCAATACTGCAAATCATCTATTTTCTGTGACAAACGTTTTGTATAGATTAAATATGATTTCGTTTACCTATTTTCATAGTTCCTTACTCGTGATGATTAATTTGTGAATACCACTTTAAGAGTGTCTCGCAAACTTGTGAAACCGCTATGGAAATCTTAGCTCTGTTAAAATAGGTCATTGTTTTTTAAAGGTTTGGGCTAGAGGCGAGTGGTTTTCTACATTGTAAAGGTGCCACCATGGACACAAAACCATGCTCCGTTTGTTTCTATGGTAGAGGCTGTGGTTCAGCTAAGCCAGCTCAGACTTGCTTGTGCTAATGTTTCTCAAAGGCAAGGTAAATGATACAAATGACGTTGCTCGTGATGTGCGCCACTCCTTATGCGCACCATACCCCCAGGGCAGGCCACTCATACAAAAGTAACAACAGCCTGAGCGCACCAGACTTAAAACAATGATACAGATGTTACTTACCATCAATGGAAACTCATCATTGAGCCCCACATGTTTTGCAAAAAAATAACATATTATAATAATTTTTTGCTTGTTTTTGCATGTTTTTTGTGTCACATATCAGTTTGCAAACAATGACTTATTAAAGCCGTATACAAACAAGGTCTCTTTTTTGCTATCTTGAGTAAAGGCAGCTCCAAAATCTACAGGGAGAGCTCAAAAATTAAAGCCCTTTGAATGCTGCCATAGAGTTACATTAGAAGTGCCCACCCAAGAAGGCTCAAGGTCATTGGTCATAGATACAATTACATCAAATCACGTTAGATCTACCGTAGCTTTGATTGGACTGATCATGTCAACATCATACTTTCCAGATCTTAGCTAGCACGCTAGCAGTCATCATCATGAATCAAGTCGACAATCTACTGGCAAATCCTTTTCAATCCTTGTCATATGAAGAGATTAACATTGCACAACATGTTGGAAATTACAAATTCAACAATGAGTGGTTTGGAAGGAATCAGTAGCTAACTGCAAGCATTGCAAAGCAATCACTAGCCTGCTATTCAGTGGAGTGGGTGTGTGGTCCAAGTCTGGGTTTAAGGGTCTCTTTTTTCCAAGCTATAAAGGATACACATTCAACATTGGCCATGCTGTCAAACCAGCATGACTTCTGCAGCATTCAAAACAACTGGAAACTTGGAACTGGGAAATATCAGACATCAGTGTATTCAAGACAACTGGGAATTCAGAAAAAAACGAGCTCCGACTGGGAAAATATGTTTTGAACGGTCATCCACCTCGGAATTCCAAGTTGGGAACTCCGGCCTCTTTCTAGAGTTCTGACTTGAAGATCACTGACATTCCCAGTTGTCTTGAAAGCACCATAAATCCAGAGAATGACAGACTTTGATGACAAAGTTTGATGACAAAACAGTGCCACATTCCTGTTCATGTGATTTCAAAAATATATTGTATGCTGCTGCAGAAATTATGTAATATGCCAGGGAGATATGCATACTGTAGCTAAGTAAATAATACTAAGTCTATGTTGTGTAGTAAGCTGTTAGTAGCCCATGTGCCTCACCCTAATAATTTGATAACTTTTCTTCCTATAATATTGCCTACTGTTCTGACTTGGTAGTGCACATGTAGCCCATTATAGAGAAATGTCATCATCAAATATTGTAAGAGCTTTCATTATCTGCTTATATGCCACCTCTATTTATC